>NC_133182.1:68705000-68982500 GCF_049306965.1 Danio rerio | reverse complement strand
AAATACGTGGGTCGGCCTACATTTTTGAGAAATGTAAAATACGTTCCTCCGGGTTTGGTTTTGTTGCATGTTTCTATGACAAGTCCACTAGAGGGCGCTGTCTTTGCGAATATAAAATACATTACATAGAGAATGATTCTTCACATGGTTTATTATCAAAAGGATATGAGCCCCTTTCACACATACAGACCTTCCCGGAAAGAGAAGTTGTAACATTATCGAACATTATAGATGAAAATTGCCAGAAAGAGCAGGTTCACGCTCTGACATGAGACGTCTACTCCAGCCAATCAGAACATACAGACGCATTCACATCCACGCTATTTATGAAAATTAAAACCTTTGGATACATTTCCAGACACATTTAGCTGCCAGTTGCTGATCAGATAGCAGTTATATGTTTATTATTAATGCTAACTGTCTAAAACATTATCAATAAAATGCTTATCAATAAACTGCTGTGAGTTTACCTGCAAGCCCTTCGTTCAGCTGCGTGGCACTCATACACTTGAAAAAGTGCTACGGTGAGTGCTAGCACACAAACAAATGCACATCTCGACATGTGAAAGTGTTCCTCCATATGTTTACATCAAAGTTGTTCACAACACTTTTCCATCCACAGAATTTGTAATGTAGTCATATGTGTAAACATTTAGCTGCGGTTAAAGATTCTGCCTTTGAATGTCTCTGGGAAAAAAAGCTGCTACATGAATGCTAAAGCTTCCAATCAAAGTGAATTTATCAACAAAAGCCCGACCCCTATTATGTTTACAAATACAAGCGCAGTCGTTTAAGGGCCATTACTGGTTAATGATGTCAGAATTTGACAGTATTTTGGGATGGATGTATGAATGGTCATTTCCGGGAAAAATCCGGAACGTCCTTGCCTTTGTGAACAGCACTTTTTTGAATCTACTGGTAAAGTCGTTCCTGAAATGTTCCTGATATTTGCTGGTCTCACTGTGTGAAAGAGGCTATAAATGCAATACATTTAGTTGGTTTAATGTAGCAGAACAAATAATTGATTTATTTATTCATTAGGTTTTGACTATATCTTTAAGTTTTATCAGTTTTCAAATTCAAGCAGATCCAAAGAACACCCAAACACAGCCAGCCATTTTTAACGATTAACATATGTCTAGAGAGCCAAGACATGTGAAATAGGTCACGCCGAGGCTTCTGTGGTTCAATTTAAAGACGTCTGACTCGTCTTTTCTACCAGAAGAGTGAAACCTGAGACACAAAGTAGCACCTCTAAAAATGTGTCAAGATTATTTGCCTTTTGTGGCCAACAGCGACTCATTGAATGAAACAAACTGTGTTTCATTTGCATCTGCCAAAAGACATATCTGTGAAAGGACTGCATATAAATCAAACATTATATGTATGATTGATGAACGGTGTCATTCCAATGTGATTTGTTGACTGTGGTTGATAATAACATGAGTAGATAATAAAACATGTGATGTACAGTAACACCACGGTCGGTTCTTTTCTGAAACAATCAGCATCAGAGAAAAATAATATGAATCCACATTCCCATTAGAAAGAAATGCAATCATGTCAAAAAGATAACTAAAGATTATGCGTTTCACACCTCAAATGACAGACACATAAACGATCGAAGCTAACAAAGGAGAACAAAGAAACCAAATGAAAGGCAAATAGACACTAAAACTAATGGATGTCTCAAACTGGCAAGAAACCAGTGTCTAAAATTGTTTTAAAAAATCCCATATTTCAACATGAACTAATACTAATAATGCACCGAGTACATGAACTATAAGAACTAATCTTATTAAACTTAAATAACATTACCTCACGTTAACAAAGATGAATAAATACCATAACAAATGTATTACTAATTATTTGTTCATGTTAGTAAATGCATTAGTAAACATGAATCCAATTCAATTCATGTTTAATTCTATAGTGCTTTTACAATGTAGATTGTGTCAAAACAGCTCAACAGAAGTTCTAGTAAATTGAAACTGTGTCAGTCCAGTTTTCAGAGTGGAAGTTCAGTTTAGTTCAGTTCAATTTGGTTTAATTTTCACTGCAAAGAGTCCAAACACTGAAGAGCAAATCCATCAATGTGCAACTCCACAAGTCCTGAACCAAGCAAGATAGTGGTGAACTAACGGACCATTATTTTAAAGTGGTCCTGATCAAATCTTTGGAATATTTCAACATTCATTTTATAGTATTACACACTTGCTTTTTATGAACAATAGTCATTTGTTTTTAATAGCTATTAGGGTAAAATTAGAGACTTTCTGTGAGTTTGTAAAATATTAAGTATTCTATTAAAGAGTAGCTTTCCATTTATTAGTTAACGCATGAACTACTAGAATTCTAGAACTACTAGAATGGACAAAGCCGTCATTCTGACCATACTGATAAGACTGTTCTGACTTGAATATATTGCGTTATATTTACATTCGAAATTAAGATCTATTTACAAACTTTTATCGCGATTTTACACTACCTGACAAAAGTCTTGTCTCCTATCAAAGTTTTAGAAACAACAAATAATAACTTGACTTCTAGTTGACCATGTGGTATCAAAAGTGGCTAATATGAAAGGCAAAGGCCTCTAGATAACGCTTAAATAAAATATGATCATGCCTTGATTTTTAATTATTTCATTAGGCATTACTTAGACAAAAGTCTTGTCACTTAACAGAAATAATGTACAGTATAGTATATAAAGGGCCTTATCATACACCCGGCGCAATGTGGCGCAAGGCGCGACGCAATTGTTTGCTAGTTTCAGCTTGGGGCAAAAGTCGTTTTGACGTTTTGCACCACACTGTTAAAATAGCAAATGCATTTGCGCTCATATGTGCGCCCATAGGTGTTCTGGTCTAAAAAGGAAGGCGTTCTGAGGTGCATTGCTGGCACGTTGCTATTTTGAGAAACTATAATAGATTTTTCAATATACCAGAACAAACCCGGTCTATTGTCCAGCGCAGGGCGTGTTAGTTGTGCTCCTCGCTTACACACTGCTTAATACATACAAGATATAGAGCAATACGCAAATATCTTTACATATGAAAAAGAATAAAATTATTAAGCATATATATAGGATATAATAAGGATATATAAAGGATATAAAGGATTAAAATATTACAAAACATATTATTTTCTAGCCTACATAAATATAAAAACCATACTTTCATGCCTTCTTCATCTCAGAGGCTTTTTCAGTTTATCCATGACAATTTGCTTTTGTATAATGTTATCATTATTAGCAGTATCATATATTGTATGCAGATTTATATTTGTTTTATTAAAAACAAGCTTAGATTTGCCCACCTGTCAGGTTTTAGACTATATGGGGCACAGCATGTGTATTTGCATACAACTCAGTTTTTGACCACACTTCGATAGTATTTTTTATTTATTAGTTTGCTGGAAATTAGAAATGAATTTAGAAATAGTTTTGAAACAAATCTTAACAAACAAAATTAATTATTTATAGGCTAATTGATGTCTGTGCGTACAAGGTTTCTCTATCCACGAGAGTGAAAGTAGATAATAAGAGGCTTTATCCCTCATTCTCGCACTGCAGATGCTCTGTTTAACTGTTTTCTTGCTAGTGAAATGCTCAGTTTTTCCACTTACATAGTCGTCATGTAAATAGCAAATGCACCATGGCGCAACGCAACTGGCTCTTAAAGGGAATGGGAGATGAGACTCTGATTGGTTTATCCTCAAAACACACCTATAACTCTTTAAGAAAATAAGCTCAACCCTTTTAGACCATGGCGCAAAGTGGATTTTTCCGTCCTTATATTAGCAAAAGTGGATTCTGACACACCCCTAATGCGTTTTTGCCCTGCGCTTTGCACTTGCGCATGGATCATCAAAATAGAGCCCAAAGTGGAAGTGCAGTGGAAAAAGAACAAATATTGAGTATGACTCCATCATGAGCTTGGAGGACTGCACCTATACATCTCTGCAATGACTCAAATAACTTTTTAATAAAGACATCTGGAATGGCAAAGAAAGCGTTCTTGTCTTGTCAAGTCAACTTATTTGTTGCTCTTACAACTGGGATCGACTTTTGTTAGGTAATGGAAAATTGTGCTTTAAATATCTGTCATCATATTTTATCAAGTCAATACACATAAATAAGATATATAAGAAAAAAGTATTTTTGTAAAAGTTTTTTAAATATAAAAAAAATCTAAAATAAAAATATATATCTGTTATTAGAAAGTTACGTTTTTGTTAGCAGAAGTTGCTAGGCAACAGAAGCACTTATATTTACCGACCCTGGAAAAGTAGCGGATGCAATCAATTTGCGTTTTATGTCCATCCAAAGTATAAATACTCATAACTCGTTTGTGTTTTGTGGTTTTAATAAAAAAACAACATTATAATGACACATGCACACATTTAGGAAAATTCAGTGTACTATAGTTACATGGGTTTTATTTTAAGTTGTTAACTTACATTTACAATTAACTTTGTAACTTTATTAACTTTACATTAAAAAAAACTGTCAAAATGACTGCCTCTGTAGTTGTTAAATGAACAGTTAAATGAACATATTATTAAGTAAGGGATAATAAACATCCTGGCGGTTGTTACAGCAGATTCTTACACGGCTGTCTGGAATACTGGATTCGATTGGTCAGTCATGGACATTATTCCAAGATAACAGCAACTAAACAATGCAGGAACTTCAAATCACTTGCCAAAAAACTATTACAGCTCAGAACAATGTTTTGTGTCAAATTTGTATAATTCTTTAATAAAAGCAAGGTGACAGAAACCAAACTTGCTGAATGGAGCATGCACTAACCTACATATTTTTCACAAGATGGGGTAAACAGTCAGAAACAGCAGCATGACAGACAATCACACAAATATAATCAAGATGATTCGTAGACAAGCCTGTGTAATTCGCTTCAGCGGTTGTTATCTGGGTAAAACATACCTTGGAATGGCACGACTGACCAATCAGAATCAAGTATTCCAGACAGCCATGTAATAAAGTACTACATAATGGGTTAGAGAAAAAGAACAAGAATTGTTATGTTCAAATGTTCTCTTTGACTGACTTTATGTCTTATTCCAAAGCGCGCTGAGCTCCTAACAGACAGCGGAAGACGAGACTGATAATGCAGAGCTGTATAATATACACTAATGGCGGCACTCATTAGCTTATAGCTTCCCCTAAATGACAAGATCCATTAGACGGAGAGCAAATTAAACATTAGTTGAAGCAATTACAGTTTTCCACAAAGACGAGCCATCAATGTTCATCTGTCTAGCCGCAGGAAGAAAAAAAAGCAATGATATAATTCCGCATTTATCTCTGCTTCGGCTTTGTGCAGTGCGTGAGGTTGTTCATCTCCCTCTGGCGCAGACCGTTCACAGGGCAGCCATTTTGCCATCGCCATTGCTCAGCTGTTTTCTTGTCATACAAGATCTAATTTGATGTACTTAATTAGAGAAAGAATAAAAACTCACATTTTAAAATGTCAAGCCATCAATAAAATCAACTGTCAATAAAATATAACTGAATTCGCATTCTTTTAGTTTTGCCCTTTTAGAAAAATAATGTAAGCATCACGAATATAAACATTACATGTGCAATCAGACAGTAATGGATAAAGTACATCCAAGTGGTCATTATCGGTGATTATTACATGGCAATCTAGAATACTCGATTCTGATTGGTCAGTTGCAACATTCCAAGTTGCTCTTCTGGGAATTTCAAATCATTTGCCAGAAAACCTCAAAATTAAGGCCCGTGCACACCGGGACGATTTTGCTCATGTTTTCCATCAACGTTTAACGCTAAATAACTGTGCGCTAATGTGATCGTGCACATCAATGAGCAAAAAGCCAGGCATAAAAGCACAATTTAAATTTTTTTTTTAAACAATAATAATTTATTCATCGCTAGAGCTGGCGTTGTTGCTTGAACCCTCCATACTTGTTCCAATCACCACCAACTTCAACAACAACAACAACTTTCTGTCTTCTTCTGCGTTACAAGCGGGTGTCAGAAGCTTAAAGTTGTGTAGCGTCATCTAACATCAGGGAGTAATTTTGCATACTCTTCTGCTCGACGCCAGTGAAAATCACTTGGGTTTGAATCTGGAAAAACGTCTCAAAAAACACTGATGATAAACGCTAACGAAAAGCATCCTGGTGTGTGTGAGCCTTTAGACACAAAACATTGATCTGAGCCCTAATAGTTCAATAAAGGCAAAGCTGATGGAAACAAAAAATGGCTGAATGGAGCATCCACTAACCTACATATTATTGAGCCATTTTGCCATCGCTCAGCTGTTTTTTGGTCATATAAGAGCTGATTTCATGTATTTGAAAGGGGGAAAAAATTAAAACTTGCATTTAAAAATGTCAAGCCATCCATAAAAACAACTGTCTATAAAATGTATCTCAATTCAGGCTCTCTTAGGCCCAATCCCAATTCTATTTTTGTACCCCTACCCTTTCCCCTTAAAATTGAGGGTTAAGGGTAAGGGCTTTAAAATTAACCCCTAAGAATTGCGACAGCACTACAGCACCTGCACACGTCATCATATGTCATCAAGATCTCTTGCTTCATATGATATCAGAAATAAGATCATAACTATACTGTGCATTTGCACAGTGGCCATATTCATCTATTTAAACACACCAAAAACATTAACATTATAGCAGACACTGTAAAATGCCAATTGACAGCAACTAGAAATTACTGACAGGGTATTCGGGTGTCATCAAGTGTCAGAATGTTGTGGGACTGCTGTATAGGAGTTATGATTAAGGATTATATATCGCAAAATTTAGCGGTTTTTATTTTAGCGTTTTTTTTTTTAAGCATGATGGTAAAACACGAACGAGTTTATGGATATATTAAAACATATGCTTGTTTGTTGTTAAAATTCATATTAATGACAAAAAATACTAATTTGTGGATCTCCTTACTTCCAGGTACAGTGCTGTTGTGGCTGATGTATTCTGGGTATTTCTTACTCCTTGGTTTCGAGTGTGGTAATGAAAAAACTTTGTTTGAAGGGCTATCTTCCCTTTAGCCCTACGCTTTCAAGCTAAAGAGAATTTGGACATCCCTACGCCTTCACGGGGGTTCGAGGAAGGGCTAAGGGTTATAATTGGGATCGGGCCTTAGTTTTGCCATTACAAGAAAACAATGTGAGCATCATGAATGTAAACATTACCTGTGCAATCAGACATTAATGAATAATGTACATCCAGGTGGTCGTTATTTTTGATTATTACAAGACTGTCTGGATTATCGATACTGATTGGCCAGTCACAACATTCCAAAGTATGTTATTCTGAAATAACAACCCCTAAATAGTGCATGCTCGTCTGGGAACCTCCTATCATTTGCCACAACACATACAACTTTGACACGAAATATTGTTCTGAGCCCTAATAGTTAATAAATTCTTTAATTAAAGGCAAAGTTGACAGACACAAAAACGGAGCATACACTAACCTACATATTATTCAGTCACAAGATGGTGCCAAATAGTGAAAAACAGCCATTTTGTCATTCCAAGGTATGTTATTCAGAAATAACAACCTCTAAACAGCGCAGCCTCTTTGGAAACTTCCAATCATTTGCCAGAAAACATCAAAATTAGACACAAAACATTGTTCTGAGCCCTAATAGTTTATTAATTCATTAATTAAAGGCAAAGCTGACAGAAACAGAAACGGCTGAATGGAGCATACACTAACTTACATATTATTCAGTCACAAGTTAAAATAAACTGTTGAAATGTCATAGATACTGTATGTACTGTAATAGTCAAAATTGTAGCACAAGCTGACTCTCGACATAACATTTTTCAAACAAACATCCATCAAGCAGTTTGATCAGTTTGCACAGTCTTCTCCTCAATGCTGTCTGATGGTGAATACACTCATGTGATGTACGATGCTGAGCAGTGGAAGATTAATACCGATTCTATTCATAGCAGAGAGCAATAGCTGCTGCCACTGGAACAGATGGTGACTTCGCCCTTATTAATGATACACACCGAATCCAAGCAAAAAGGTCATCAAATCTTAAAAGGATTATTTTTTACTCCTCCTTTACTTAAAATCGATGCAATTATGTGTTTTAAGGTATTTCAGGTACAAGCAAACCGGCTTCTCATTTTAAACAGAACCGGTTGCCAAGGGCAATGATGATTACACACCATGTAGGTCACCAAGAATCGAGCTAATATCCTAAAGCGGTAATTGTAGAACATGAGGGGAAAACGCAAATGTGAGAAAAATCACCTCATTCACCTGTATGTACCTGTGATGCTGCAGTGTGATGGAGGGAACGTAGCGCACAGCTAATGACCACTTAAAAACCTCCTGCTTTCATCTTACACAGATGGATCTAGAATGAAATGGCCGCGGCATTGGAGATGTGACACAGTTCGTGCTGCACACATAAAGACTTCATCCGTTGGCATTAAATTCAACACCCTCTCCACTATTGATCTGAGAGAACATGCTATTATAGTGAGGGGACTGGAAGGGGGTGAAGACTTTCTCACATTGTGTGCCGGCACTGAAACTGGGTTGTTTCATTCATTCTTGCTAAGGTTCATGTCCTTCGCCGGCACTCATGTCATAACATCAGACCGACGGCTGAAATGTGGAGCTGCTCTTGATCTATAGACATGAGCTAAGAGCTCTATAAGAGTGCTTTTAAACAGAAAACGGAAACCTCAATCACACATATATCTAGGCTTCTCTGCTCTTATAAGTTCTCCAAAGAGGTCTACTGTTGATGGTCAACATTGCTTATATTTTTTCCTCAATTTCTGTTTAACGGAGAAAAGATTTTTTTCAACACATTTCTAAACATAATAGTTTTAAATATTTTTAATATCTTTATTTTATCTTTGCCATGATGACAGTAAATAATATTTGACTAGATATTTTTCAAGACACTTCTATACAGCTTAAAGTGACATTTAAAGGCTTAACTAGGTTAATTAAACTAACTATGCAGGTTAAGGTTTGTTTTGTAGACTATCGAAAAAAATATATATAGCTTAAAGGGGCTAATACTATTAACCTTTAAATGTTTTTGACCTGAAAACTTGTTTTTATCTAGCCAAAATAAAACAAATAGGACCTTCTCCAGAAGAAAAAAAAATATCAAAGGGGGCTAATAATTCTGACTTCAACTGTATATGTATACTGTATATTATAGTTAGACTATGACACGTAAAAAGCTATTTTTCCAAGTTTAAGGGCCTTATCACACACTCTGCGAAATAAGGCGCAAGATGTGTTTGGCGCGATTTGTTGCTATTTTCAGACCAGCGCAACAGAAATTTTCCCGTTTTGCACCATTTTGTTGAAATAATAAATCCTTTTGCACCACTTTGTGGACTGATGGGTGTGCTGGTCTAAAAAGGAGGTGTGTCAAGGCTGATGTATACTTTTGCATCAAGTGCACACGGTGGAGCCTACGTGTGGTCGCTTAGCCCTTGCTGACGCTGATGTGCACCTCTAAAAAAAATGTAACTACAAGCTCTGTGTATGTATGTAGCAAGCTCTGTGATTGGTTGGCTTGGTATCGCTGGGCGGAGATGAGAGTCGTGCGAGCCCGATGGAGCGAGTGTTTACAAGTGTCGAGTCTCGTGAAGGAGCTCCAGATGGAAACTGTTGTTTAGTGTTTACCTTATGATTACAGTTGTTGCATGTCCACAGATTCCCACCTCAAAATGAGTGAGATTGAGCCACTTGTACATTAAGGAAGCGCTCAGAACAAACAAAACACCAGCGAAACATGACACAAAGGAACATAAACACTTATTGCCAGCCAGTGTTTCTGAAGTGTTATTGCAGAGCAACATAAACAGCGTGGAGAAGTATAAATGCATGGCTACGCACATTGCATGAGCCATGGGTCACGTCGATCACTGGGCGCAGAATTATAAACCAGGCTTTAATGCGCATTGTTGATGCATTGCTATTTCGAGGAACTGAAATAAACTGCACACCTGACCAACTGAAGTCCAGCACAGAGCGCGTTAGTTATGCACCTACACATTGCGCATAACACTTACACACTGCTTAATACACGCAGGCGGTATAGCAGTACATAAAATATCTCAACATATGAAAAAACAATTAAAGGATTAAAACGTTACAAAAATTATTATTTTCTAAGTAGATATAAAAACCACTGCCTCCATGCCTCAACTCAGGGGGGCCTTTTCAGTTTATTCATGACAATTTGTATTTGTATAATGTTATTATTGTTGTTATTATTATTATTATTAGCAGTATTATTTATTATATGCATATTCATATTTGCTTTAATTAAAACAAGTTTAGATTTGTCCACCTGTCGGGTTTTGGAGACGTATGCATCACCATAAGGGGCATAAGAACAGGACGTGAGTTTGGATATAACTCTACATCTATACATTTAAAAATAGTTTTGAAACAAATCTTTGCGCTTAACAAAATTAAATATGTAGGCTTATGGATGTCTTCAGTGGAGTGTCTTCACTTTCCACCATTTACTTACTCCACAAAAGGAGTAAGTTAAAAAGGATTAAAGTAAAGAGAAAGTAAAGAGGCTGAATGGCGGAGGCAGTTCTATCACTAGTGAAGCGTTCAGTTTTTCCCACTTACAAAGTCTACAATGTAAATAGCAAATGCGCCATGGCGTGACACAACTGACTCTCAAAGGGAACGTGAGATGAGACTCTGTTTGGTTTAATGCACGTTATGCTCAAAACACACCCATAACTAAGTAGGGGAATTAGCACAACCCTGTTAGACCATGCGCCGGGCGCAGATCGTAATTTTCCATCCCTAAAATAGCAAAAGTGGATTCAGACACGCCATTTATGCTTTTGCACCCTGCGCTTTAGACTTTGCGCCTAGAATAGAGCCCTACAGTAACACTTAAGTTACACATAAAATCAAAACTAAACTGATTTTGTCAGGTCATATTAAAAGTTTTGTGGTGAACAATTCATCTGTGCAAGGAAAAAAACTAATTGTTTGCCCTTGTAATCTTTAACTGAAATTGCACTTGGTGTTTGTTTTCAAATACGTTGTCAAATGACATCTGTATGAGGTATTAGGCATGGGTAAAACATTAAAGTTAAGGGACCACAATCCTTAATATTATCTTTATTTTTGAAATAGTCCAATTTTACAAGTCACCCAGAGTGCAACCATTTAGTTTTACCATTTTTAAATCAATTTAGCCTTATTTCATAAATCATTGAATTAAACATTTGTGACCATTTTGGTCATTCTAATAGGAGATTGTTAATGCAGCTGAATACTGGTTAACACGTTTGGGTATTGAGTGGCTCTGCTGACTGGATCCCCAGAGAAACAGACATTTTCTGACAGGATCTGGCCTACTAGGCTAGATCTTATTTATCTGGCATGGAGAGTGTAGTGTACAATATTACACTAAATGATGAATGAAAATGCGCTGACAATACAATCTATTACTGATATTTTACTATGAATTACTTATTTGTAACAAATTAATGGACTGTTATTTTTGTAGCAGCGAACAAAGACAAAGCAAGAGAAGGAAACAAAAGCAGCCCCCCCCCTTTTTTTTTTTTAAGGAGCAGAGCTACTATAATATTAAACACCCGCAAACACATGACGGCCTTTGAGATTGTTCTGCGTTGATACGCCCATCCCGCAGCGCTTTCTGAACTGCGGTGATGACAGCAGTGGATCTCTTCAAAGTAAACATCATGAATATGAGAGGATGACGGATTAAAGGCCATCAACACCCCTGTAGAGATTAAAACAGCTCTTTCACGTGATGGGAGACTCCCGGGACGTCCTGCTTCCAGAGTCTGAGAGATAAAAGCTGAAGCGGCAGGAGCACATCTAGGGGGAGGCACGGGCACCGCGGCGGGACGTCCTGCACCACACCAGAGCTCATGATTATGGGGCGCAGCATGACGCTGGCAGGGGACTTCCTCTGTGGTTGCTGAGTAGACAGACGCCCATCTGCCGTGTCATAACTGTACGTCTATGCCCAAGACTCTCTGGCCAGCTCTAGTAGCCTTCGGGGTCAGCAAACCCCGGCCCCCGGCCCTTCTGCACCTGCTAAACCGCCGCCTGCCATCAAGATCATGTTCTGCAGCTAAATAACTGACTTTTTGACATGCATTTCAGTTCGGCTTGTTAAGTGAGCCCATATAATAATAATAATAATAATAATAATAATAATAAACATATTAGTCCTTATTCCTCTAATGTTAGCACATTTTAATAGTGTGAGGTATAAAAATAAATAATAATTATTAAAATATTTATTAAATAAAAATATTAAATTATTAATATCAAAATTAGAATTTTATACTGTGGACCAAATTTTCTATGATGTAGGCCCCCATTCCAATGATATAAAATAAATAAATATATACAGATATACTTAATATATATGCCAAAAAATATATATTTTTAAAATACTTAATAAATATAGAACAGTTCTGTCTCGTTCTTGAATCTGATTGGCTGATAGCCATGAAATATTCTGCAATAACAGCACTGGTACAGCATCTTCACCCTGTGTATTACTCCGCCAACATAGAGTGACAGAAGATCAATAAACTCACTACAGTTTGACCAATATTGCAGCTGTTGGACAACATAATGTCCTTTTGAAGCTTTTTAGTCAAGAATGTAGTGGTTTATGTTGCAACTATGCAGTTTATTTATGAGGATAGTGCCTATTTTAAATATTTATAATTACGGAGATACTGCACTTCAGCGCCATCAGCCTGTCATACTGAGGAGAGCAAGTACGTTTGCACCACATAATGGCGACCGAGACTGCATAGTGCATCCTTAAGGGAGAAAAACTCTGCAGCTGATCAAATCATTATTAAACAGGTAAGCGACATTCTAAGTCAATCTCTCTCTTTTGTATGTTGTGGTGCTGTATTTATACCATAGTAATCCAGAAGTGCTTGCTTTTTTGGGGTTAATTATAGTGATCTCCCAATTGCAACAGAGAAATACTGGGAAATCTCCTTAGACTGATGACATTTCTAGCCTTATAATCTTAAATATGAGCAAAATCCTGTTTTGTCATCATTTTAGATATTACACTAGAGAATCATTCAAATACTAGCTCTAAAGTGACATTTGTGAATTAACAGATTTCTGCTGTTCTGATGTCATCAGATGTGACTGAATGGCGGAAGAAAGTAGATCCTCATACAAAAGGTTTTCAACTGTGTATATAGCGTCACCTTAGAATTATAAGGTTCTATCTGTGTTCTGAATGATTTTGAGATAGAGCTTTAAAGTTTTTGCATTCCACAGCAAACAGTATAGTGTGTAACATTTGTTTTTTAAATAAAAAGTCTTCAAATGTAAACAACTTCTAAAAAAAAAATCCCATAATGTAAATAAGTTGTCATTAAATAAAAAATATGACAATAACTCAATTTTGACAAAAATGTCAGACAGAACCTTATAATTCTAAGGTGACGATATATATATGTATTAGGTGTGCCAAATGTTAGTTTTATGCTCTGGTTACTACTGGACTCTCAGAAAACCGAGAATCAGTGCATGTCTGAGATTGTGTGATGAAGTAGATGAGAACATACAATGCTGATTTAGGCTGATATTTGTGTTTATATCTCAGCTGAGGAGTCTGTGGGGCCATAAAACATAAATAGCATGTCTCGGTAGGGGCCCTCTGCCTGTGTTCATATGACACTTTAACTAGGCCTGTGTGCCAGACGCGAAGAACAGCACAGCAGATACACTTCACTTATTTATGGCCATAGAAAAAGCCTTCAAGCTGCTCCACATCTTGCCTTTGTTTACAAGATTCATCACTCATCGCTAGGAATATTGGCGTGATTTAGTTGACATTAAACTGTATCCGGAGGAATTGTTCTGACTGAGAATCAGGAAAAGTCATTTCACCAAAGTAATGACAATCTCCATATTATTACACAGTGAGTTTATTCAGCTTCAGAGGTTTTATATAGGTGATTTATTATTATCGAAACTACCAGATTTATTTATTTGCTTGTTTTATACAGACGTCAACATTATTTATTTAATAATTCTTCAATTAAAAGTCAAATACAGTCCAAAGTATTCATTAAAATATATATAAAATATAGTAATATATATATATATATATATATATATATATATATATATATATATATATATAGATAGATAGATAGATAGATAGATAGATAGATAGATAGATAGATAGATAGATAGATAGATAGATAGATAGATAGATAGATAGATAGATAGATAGATAGATAGATAGATAGATAGATAGATAGATAAATTTAACTGTTGCATGTACGATTTTCAGAAACAAATTTATTTACAAATTTAAATAAATATTTACAGATATAAAATATTTCACATTGAACATTATTATTGTTATTATTATTATTATTATTATTATTATCATTATTATTATTATTATTATTAAATCCAACTATATACATTAAATCAACAAATATTATTGAAATACTATTGAATGTATGTAGTTTAAGTATAATAATAATAATAATAATAATAACCCATTTATACAAATTACAATTAACAGACCTGTAATTTATACAGTATAAAAGCTGACAAGTTGGGAACACTGACGGTATATTTCAGCCTCTTATCTGACGGAAGACACTAAATTCATGCTTGAACTGTATCTGACAGAAGCAAAATGACTTTAACACAAACCTTTCAAAATCAAAGTTGCGCATCACAAACACAGCCCATAAGCCACTCAAAACGGTATTGACAGCCATTTTTGGATTTATAACTCCTGTTGAGAAAAGCTGCAAATAGAAGTTCTAACAGGCGCAAACGGGTACAAACAAGGAAATACAGAGTTGTCGTCAGGTAACAGGCAGATGGTCAGGTAAGGCGGCAGACAGGGTAAACGATAAAACAAAGCATGTACAAAATATACCAAGGAATGCTTTGCAATGTTCAGGATGATAATCAAACCAGACTCAGCAATGAGTGTTTCTAAGTGAGCCGTATATACAGTTAAAGTCAGAATTATTAGCCCCTCTGTTTATTTTTTTTCTCCAATTTCTGTTTAACCGAGGGAAGATTTTTTTCAACACATTTCTAAACATAATAGTTTTATTAACTCATTTCTAAAAACTGATTTATTTTAACTTTGCCATGATGACAGTAAATAATATTTGACTAGATATTTTTCAAGACACTTCTATATAGCTTACAGTGACATTTAAAGGCTTAACTATGTTAATTAGGTTAACTAGGCAGGTTAGGGTAATTAGGCAAGTCATTGTATAACGATGGCTTGTTCTGTAGACTATCAAAACAAAATACAACTTGAAGGGGCTAATCATTTTGATCTTAAAATGGCTTTTAAAAATTAAAAACTGCTTTTATTCTAGCAGAAATAAAACAAATAAGACTTTCTCCAGAAGAAAAAAATATTATCAGACATACTGTGAAAATCTCCTTGCTCTGTTAAACATCATTCGGGAAATATAAAAAAAAAGTCAAATGGGGATAATAATTTTGACTTCAACTGTATGTGAGTGAAATTAGTATATGAGCAGCTTCAGCTGTGTGACTGTAATCAATGGATACTTGGAACAGGTGTGTGTGTGTGGTGCCTGACAGGAATTGTAGTTCATATGGAGAAAGGATTTTAGTCCGTGTGAATGTTAATGCTCTCCAGCGATCTATGAGGACTAGATCGCTGGTGGTCGTGACAGGTGTCCTTCATGCAGCAAAAAAGAAAAATATCTATAAATTAGGCATAATGCAGATTTTTATATGGATTTGTTGTACTGCAAATGTAATTTTAGGCCCTGGTAACCACTATAGTCAAGCAGTCATAAGCTGTGAAAATGCTGTGACAATGCTGAAATGACTGCAACACACAAACTTGCAGATTAACACTCAGAAAAATATAACTAAGCCTTGCATAAAAAAAAATAATTAAAAAAAAAACTGTGAAAGGCTTTTGTAGAGCGTTTCTGCCATGCAAGTTTTGTGAGGTGAAAGCGAAAAGCTAAGAAAGGGAAAACTGAGGGAATCAGTGAGATGTTATAATCCAGTTGCCATAAATCCTTAACAATATTAATCATAAGTCACTGGCAGGGAGAAACAAGCATTCACATGCAAATGTGAAATTAGAATTAATCTAGGGAACATAAACAAGCTCAACAGTGAGACAGCATCAAACTGTCAGGTCACGTCCTGATCTTTAACAGCTATGTGACTAACATATCCTCTAATACTTGTGCTGCCCTAAATTTCACTGCATATTACTCTGAAAACATTTGTTTAACGATTCCATTGAACAACTTTGTCCTTTACAATGTAATTGCTGTGCTGAAGAACAGGGTTTCTGCAGATTTGATCAAGTCAAATTTTTATCACCATTAAGAATGAAATTTTAGACTTCTACGGGGTAAACACTAAGGATTTTTTTCTAACTGTCCGGTATTATCATGAGGAATCGTGTAACTGTTTTTAGTTTTCTTTCACTTATTAAATAATTTAATTTGGGGATTTTGTGATGCAGACGTCTTCAAAACACGACAGGTGAACACATGTAAACTTGTTTTATGTAAAGCAAATATAAATATGCATCTAATACATAAGACTGCAAATAATAATAATAACATTATACAAATGCAAACTGTCATGAATATACTGAAAAAAGCCCCCGAGGTGAAAAAGGCATGGATGGAGTGGTTTTTATATTTAAAAATATATTTGTCCCGCCGGTTTGAAAAGAGATTTTGAAGCTGAGGTGATTAGAATCTTGTGTAAAATTCAACGTGTAGACTAGCTGTTTGTACTGGCGGGTACAACGAGATGTCTTTGAGCTTTCATCATTAATTAGCAACTTCATTGATATGCGTGATAGCTGAGAAGACTGTTTTTACCTGTTACAATGTTCAGACGGTAGAGAGACGCTACGTTGAGTTGCAAACTATAATTAAAACAAATGGAAGAAGAAGAATTGTTTGGAGACATGGGTTGCCAGTGTTGCGTTTATAAATGTCCCGCAACAAAGTTTTTGTTTTTTTTAATTCTTCGCTATGACAGCACAGCTAAACTCAAAAAGCAACAAAAATATGTTTGCAAGAATTTTTTTTACCCAAGATTTTTTACCCGAGAATTTTTTCTGGATTTGCCACTCATCTCCTATTAAAAAAGACGCAGTTCCAGTTGGTGTTGATTGTCCTGTCTCTACAGATTTGATAAGTGTGTTCTTTCTTTATTCGTTCATTTTCTTGTCAGCTTAGACCCTAACGGATGCCCTTCCAGCTGCAACCCATCTCTGGGAAACCTCCACACACACATTCACACACACACTCATACACTACAGACAATTAAGCCTACCCAATTCACCTGTACCACGTCTTGGGACTGTGGGGGAAACCGGAGCACCCGGAGGAAACCCACACGAACGCAGGGAGAACATGCAAACTCCACAAAGAAACGCCGACTGAGCCGAGGATCGAACCAGCGACCCAGCGACCTTCTTACTGTGAGGCGACAGCACTACCTACTGACGCCACTGCCTCGCCCCGTTCTTTGTTTATGTTAATTTAAATTTAGTTCGTATCATCAGCAGTACTCTTCCAGTTTTTAAAGACATACCTTGGTCAAAATGATTAATTTACTAAGTTTACAGTAATATCACTACAATATTATGGACTGAAAGATCTACTGAAAATGCTGCTTTCCGAATGTAAACATTTGTCATTTTGTGACAGAATAGTCTATAAACACGGCTTTCTGACGGCTTTTCTGTGTCTATCTAAGTTACTGAGAAATGTTGAAGTAGAGGTGTGAACCTATACTGGTCTCACGGTTCGGTTTAGTTACGATTATCATGCCTTCGATTCGGTTCATTTCGATACCTCGGTGCATCGACGATGCTTTCTATATACAGTGTTATATTTTAGGGGGGAGGCTATAACAAGCTGTCTGTATAAACACACAGACACACAGCACCACACGGTCTCTCATTCAAACACATATACAAACATAGACAGCACCAAACAAACAAACAAACAAACACACACATACACTTAAGCCCTCGCAACAGGGAGAGCTCCCGCTAAGCGGAGCAGAAAAACGAAAAAAAAAAGAAAAAAAAAAGAAGCTCTTTTCCGACGGTCCCTTACTGAGAGCTCCTCTCAGCGCGAGTTCTCCTGGCTAAACACATATTGCGAGGGCTTAAACGGAGCATTGGTCGTAATGTCGAGCGAAAAAAAAAGAAAGACAGCTGTGAAACATAACCAGCTTTGTCTTTTTGTAGGAAACACACTTTAGATCTTTTCAGGGTAGGAGGTTTTTGAGTAATTGCCGTCTATGACTGAATGTGTGTAAGAAATATCGAAAACAAAACCAACTGAACCGCGCTCATTTCTGCTGCCCCCCTGGATATACATTTGCCTATGGTGCCTATGCCACGGGCCGGCCCTGAGTTAGCTGAGTGTTGTAAATACTCGTGCTCACCTCCCTCGCGACAGAGCTTATAGTAGATAAATGACGTCAGTACATAATAACCCGTTATGATTATTACTGAACCGATACCGAATTGTCCGCGTCTGCATCGCGGTGCACCGAAGAAACAATTAATTTTGACACCCCTATGTTGAAGTGTTATTTTCTCCCATTCGCTGTGCAGTTTCAAACATTCCATTAAAACTACACTCTTCCAGCAGTTCCTCACATCCAATATCTCGTTTGTCACAGGGGTTGGGGGCATGCATGAAATGTTCCTGAATAAAAGTGAAAGTGAAAGTCGACAAATTTATCATTTGCCAAATAATTTGATTACTGATGTCCATGTAAACATAGTCACTGTCTTTCTTCCCTGCATCTGTGTGTTGTTTTGCCTCTGTAAAAATCAGCCATGCTTGAACTGAAACTCCACTTTTCATGCAAACCCTTTCCTCTTTCCTTCCCCTGACACTCTCATCTAAACAG
This sequence comes from Danio rerio, assembly GCF_049306965.1. Classification (NCBI taxonomy): domain Eukaryota; kingdom Metazoa; phylum Chordata; class Actinopteri; order Cypriniformes; family Danionidae; genus Danio; species Danio rerio. Next base: position 68,963,510 of record NC_133182.1, on the reverse strand, counting down.
AGCTGGACTCACCCACTTTCCTGAATTTTACTCAAACTAGAGGTATGAAAACACTCTGTTGAGACAGGGGGGTTTCATGGCCCTTAAAAATATAACCCACTGTCTCCTGGTTCAACTGTGTCACATTTCAGAGAAATAACAGTGTAAATATTGCAAGAACCAAAGATACAAGCTAATATGAAAACTTTGAAGGTGTTTTGTACATTTTTAGCATTATCGCAGATACTGCACCTTAGCAGGGCATTTTTCAACTTCCACTGTATAATGGCTAGTCATTATGAGTCATTTCTAGGCTGTTGCCATGTATTTTACCAGTTGCAATCATGAACTCTTACCACCGCAATCCATAACGTTTCTGTGCTCTTTAATATAAAGATGATGAGCAAATCTGCATAAAATCTCTGCAATTAAAGCTGCGCTCGAGGTAATCACAGCACGTCAACTCTAGAGCATTGTGGCTACGGCGGAAACACAATGCTGCGCTACACTAATGAGTATGGGAGCATAAATTCCCTTACAAAAACCAAATATAATGAGCAAGTTTTACAGACTGTGCCGCAAACTCCCTGTCTGTAACTTAATAAACTCAGCAATCAGCTCTAACAATAAGCGAAGATAAGCAACCGTGTTTCCCTATCCACCATGTGCTAGTCCAGATGGCAGTGGGAACCGAGGCTTCAAAAAAAAGCCTCCAATCAGACCTGTCTAGCAGCTTTAACAAGAACGAGCCCAAAAGCCTGCCAAAATAAAGTGTTTACAGGCCATTTCGTATGAGAGGAGCAAAGAGTACAGAAAAGCCCCACAGAGACACTGGCTTCATCTCAGAAAGATACTAATATCACAGAAACAACTCCACAATCTGAAGACTCTCAATCTGTGCATTCACTATCACTCTAATAGCTGGCTGGATCTAAATCTTTTATAGCTGCCAAGGCAATCATCGCTATTTCTACTGCCTAGCCTATATTTAGGGACAGGGAGTTGAAGAGAACCATATATTGTCAATTTTTGGTTGCACAGACAGGAATGGTATCTCAAATCATGCTTCAGATTTATGCCCTGGAAGACAATGACGAGTATTTAAAAAGTCTTACAATGGAGAGTTCTAGTAGCCTTCCAAGTATGTATGTGCAAAACATGACACCTTTGCAGATGGTGTTAAAACTGCAAAACACAATGAGGGTCTGCTTGCTGTAACGCTACTTTGCACAACAATACTGAAACCTGCAAGATGTCAGAATGTTGCAATGGTTACTATAGTGTCAAACATTGTAATTTGAGGAATCATTCGCACAGAATTGATTCGTTGATTCAAGTGCTTTCACTTCATCATGTTAAGACGTCCTCAAGATCGGATTTCTCAGTGACTACAAAAAGAAATAACCGAGGATTGACATGAGGGTATTTTTAAGGAAATTATTTGCTTGATTTGATTTCTATCTGCCTGCTATTATTAATTATGATTCAATAGTAGTAATATGCATCAACTAGCATCTCTAATAGACAGATCAATCAAAATTATTTTCCTCCTTTTAATGTTATGGTTATTTCAGTTTACACTTTGCTTCATGCAAATGTAATTTAAACATGCTATACTGTACATGGATTGTGAAGACACTATGGGCCCTATCATAAACCCGGCGCAATGTTGCTACTTATAAGTCCCAATTCGCATACTATCTGTCCTAAATAGTATTTGAAAATAGAATTAGTATGTACTCAAATCGTAGTATGTTGAAAAGAGTATGCCACAGGTTCTGGATGGTTTATTATCTCCAGAAAAAATTTGAAGTAGAACCATCCATACTCTAACCGCTGATATTGCCCACAGTACTTTGCGGTTAGGACGTAAATTTAATTAGAATTAGAAACGCGGGTGAAAAATGTAAATAAACTACAAACATGATGGATTCAAAAGACCAACCGTCAAGTAAAGAGGCTTCGGTAAAGATGTTTGTATGACTGTTAATTAATATCTAGCCCACTGGAACATATTTTTGTCGTGTTGGCTGTGTTATATTTCATCTGCAAAAACAATACTGAACTTATATAAAGATGTGTTTGGACATTAATGTCTGAATGCAAAATTACCCAAAGACCTGAGGAGATTTCTCTGCATGAAAAACTTGTGAATGGGAGATTAACCTGCTGCTGCTTCAACAATAAGAAAGGAAATGAATTAAGACAGAAAAGTGAATGATGTGTGGATGTTCCTTCACAAAAAAAGTTCATAGTTTTAGGATGTAGTATAAGTATGCGAATTGGGAAGCAGGGACAGTTTTGACTGATTGTGCGGTGTACAGGCGTCTTTATGACAGCTAGCAACCTTAAACAGGTGCTACTAAAATAGAATCATGAGCAGAGATTAGTTGGACTGTTTAAAAGCACAATAACACGTCTTTGAGGGTCAGAAATCTGGCTGATAAGTAAGTCATTTTTAATTTTTTTATTTATATTTATTATTATTATTATTATTTTTATTTATTTTTTTTTACAAATTTTTCAAAATTTACAAGTAAAAATACTTCTAAAAATCATATAATGTGACTGCTGGATTTTTATTTTTAGTTTCTGTCTCTCACAGTTGAAATGCACCTACACTGAAAATTCTAGATCTCCGACTTAAAAATCATGGAGGTGATCAGGGTGATCGAATTCTTATTAACCTCACTTTATATAAATAAATAAATAAATCAATATATATATATATATATATATATATATATATATATATATATATATATATATATATATATATATATATATATCTGAAATCTGAAATCTGAATCAAATAGCTCTCCGCTCTTATGAGCAGTAAGTAATTTCCTAGCAGACACAGATTTAACATAACTAAAGTTAAATAAAACTCTAGTTCTTTTGCACACATGCCTGTGAGAGAACATACACACACACAGAGAGAGAGAGAGAGAGAGAGAGAGAGAGAGAGAGAGAGAGAGAGAGAGAGAGGGAGAGAGAGAGAGAGAGAGAGAGAGAGGGAGAGAGAGAGAGAGAGAGAGAGAGAGTGAGAGAGAGAGAGAGAGAGAGAGAGAGGGAGAGAGAGAGAGAGAGAGAGAGAGAGAGAGAGAGAGAGAGAGAGAACAGCTGGCTCTACAACAGAGAGAGAGACTGCAGCAGATGGCATCATGCACCTGACTTCCATTAACACTAGACTCAACCACCATACTTTCAGTTACATTCATAAAAAAATCTAATAACATCTATTGTTGAAGTTCTCATCAAGTTCTCCAAGTTGTGATTTAGCTGTGGCACTAAATGCACTATTATGACACATTGTGAACGACATTGATTATGGCTCATATTACGATTTAAAGTGGTTCAATTAGGCCAGTATTTTATTAAAATATGTTTTCTTAAAGTTTACTTACAGCTGCGCAGATTCCAATGTCAAGTCTGTTTGTTTTTTTATGGCCCATTTCCATTGAGTGGTACGATAGGGTACAGTATGGGACGGCTTTTATGCCTGTTTCCAAGGTCAAAAGGTACCAAAAAGCAAACCTTATCATACCCCTTTTTGGGTACCGTTTCCAAAGGCACCTAGCACAACAAAAGGCGGAGCCAGACACGCAGCTAAATGCTATTGGTTTACAGAAAAACATCACTAGCGTGTGCACAAGCCAGGAGAATAAAAACAAAGGAAGTGCCATTTAAATACACACAGCCGAGACATTACACTGTAATACTATATACATATAATAACAAGCCATGGTCGACTTGAGCTTAAACAAACCTTGTTCGCATCTTGATGTACAGCCACAAAGCCAAGAAGAATAACAGAATCTGCCGTGTCCTGTTGTTGTTATTGTGGCCGCCTAAATGCGCAAGCGGTTTTACTTTCTCCAATAAACTTGAGATCGTTCGCCGCGCATTTATATTTGAAATAATGAACTTCTCTAGCTGATGACAATAATGTGTGCATGATTATTGAAGCGCTTCTGCCATCAGATCCTTTCAGAAATGGACAACTGCGAGAGTGAAGTGCGAAAAAACAAAGGAGCAAATGATTCTTTCAGCAACCTAAAAGATAAACAAACTGCCATGTTTAATTATTATCATCGCTTTTTGGACTATTATGAACTCGGAACGATGGAATTACTTTCAAACAAGATGTTTTTTGTGCTGGTGAAGAATAAAGATGAGAGGTTTGTACTGACTATATATGTTTTAAATTGTTTATAAAGAAAAATAAGGACTAAGGCCGCATTTACACTGCATGACTCTATTCCGATTTATTTCTCACATGTGGCACAGATCGAATATGGCCCATGTACATGTACGCAGGAACAAATCACATGGATTCCGATTTACTTAAATAAGATTCAGGCCTTGTTCATATATGGAAATTTATCTGATATGAATCGGATCTGTGCCGTCGTGTCTGCAGTGTAAGCAGGCAGATCGGATTTTAACCTGTCAATGCGAGTCGCGCGTCAATAAAACCGTAGCGAATGATGTCAAGTCTAACACTTTAATTTTAGAACAGACTTCAGCAGAGTCCCAAACCTTAAATCTCAAACACGAGGACTTAAACAGCTTTTATATTTTCACAGGTATTTAAGCATGTTAATGAGAGTGAGAGAGCGCAACGTCCGCCATGTGCTGTGTAAATGCATACGATCGGAAACAAGTCACTTTTAAAAGATGATGTAAGCAGGTCATCAAAAAAATCGGACACAGTCACAAAATCAGAATTGACCATCAAGATCTGCAGTATAAATGCAGCCTTTTAAGGTATATATTTTTTTTCAATTGGTAACATTTTAGAAATTGTAAGCCTCTGTGTTCATAAATATATATATTTTTTTAAATATAACGTTACAGATATTATCATTGATCTGCAGCTATAAATAAATCCTCTTAAAAGAAAAGTTAGTAATTAACTTTAATACAAGTATTTACGTATATAAAGCATTTATTGCTTCTCATATGTGAACGAGAATGACGTCAACTGAAACTTTATGTCGAACACCACGCTCACCAAAAGGGTACCACATTTGGCAGTGGAGACACAAGCTTGATAAAGGTGACCCGCACCTAACCAAACCATACCATACTGTATCACTCAGCGGAAACGAGGCATTAGATCACATTTTTTGCGTTGGAACTGTTGTACGCACATTTTTGTGTGTGTATCACGTTTATAAATGAGACCCCTGGAAACTATTTAAATTTGCTACCACCTTTTAATATTTTTTTAAAGAAAAGCTTGCAAAGGAAAAGAACAGAAGTAATACGACATTTTCAAAAATGTCAATGGCTGAATTTCCAGCATTCTTCAGTATATCGTCTATATTTCAGCAGAAAGAAACACTAACGGGTTTGGAACAAGTGGAGGATGATAATAATGACAATATCACTCATTCTTAGACATACCTTGATCCAATATGACGAGCTGAGCACTTGACTGCACGTTGCCAGCGTCATTCTCAGCTAAACACTGATAAAAACCTTCATCTGACTTGACCAGTCCCAACACCTGCAGGTTCTGCTCCTTCTGAAAACACCCAAACAAGAGCATTACCGTCATCCCCAAAAAGAAACAGTGCATTCTTTTTAAACACAAGACAAGGTTTTGGCAAAAGGACACCAGCCTTGTGTAAAGCTAATTAGGGACAATCAATCGACAATCAATTAAAGAATTAGTAAAAATGGCGAGTGGCTAGTAATGTTGAAAAACTACTAGCCACAGTAGCTGGTGACCAAGGAAGGTAATGTAAAGCCCTGAATATCAAAAACATTTTATGGTATTTTTAAGCTTTAGAAGAGGCAAAAACTTAGAGCAACTTTTATGATTAATTGATAAAATTAACTTAAATTATAGTTAATCATGGGAATTGGTGGCAACTGACATCCCAACTGGCAACTCACAATGATTTTGAAATAATCGCTTGGGATGACGGCGTCTCCATTTTTCACCCATTTGATGGTGGGAGAAGGTGATCCTGAGACCTCGCACTCGAAGATGACGTCTGTGGCTTCATGAGCAAACACATTCACAGGTTTCTTCAGGAACTGTGGAGAATCTGATAAGAGAAGAAAAACAAAGTAAATATGTGCATGAGAAACCAATTACTTGTTTCGTTAGAGAAACGGCACTTTAAACGCCTATAATCTAGCGCCATTAATCGCTTCAGGAAACGGCATGATTAAATCAGACTGATTTCGATTCTAAAAATACCTCTAAACATCGGGATGTGGTTTAAATATGTACCTCCTAATGGCCAGAGGAAAAATGCGAAACCTCCAAAGGCTTCCCATTAGTAAATGAGGTTATTTGATCTTGGAGAAGATAAACAGGACGCAGATCATCTCAATAACAGGACCGTATGCAGGAGAATGATGTACTGTAGTTTGTCTGCTCTAATTCAATACTTGAAAACAAAACATTTAGTTGATGTATATTTCATAAGCATTGCATTTTTTTCTCTCTCTATGTAATAAAACAAGAGGTGGTCATTTGCATGATTAATTATGCCATGTATAATTCTCTAATTAATAGATTTGACTTATTTAAATATATAAACAAAGCATTATTATTAAATTTACATTAGTGTTGTTTAAATATTACGGTATACAGTGGAGACAGTAAGTATTGAACATGTCATGTTTTTTTTTCTCAGAATAATATTACTAAAGTTGCTGTTGACTAGGGATGGGCGATACCACAATTTTTTTAATTCGATACGATACCAATACATTTTGTTTAAATATTTACAATACCGATATCGATACCATGTATTATTTAAAATGTTAATGTAATTTTTCTAAATATTGTTAAGAAAAAAATCATTACATGTACAGTAAATATACAAACACGCACACATGACCATATTGCATATACACACTGCATACACACATACTGTATATACACCCACTGCACAGATACACACATCCACAATTATATTTATTCACCTAATGGTAATGAGAAAGAGAGAGCTGACATATTATTCTGATTTATTATTTTTTTATTTGTATTTAATTATTATACCATATATTATAATACTATACTATTATTTGTTGTGTTTATATATATATATATACATATATATATATATATATATATATATATATATATATATATATATATATATATATACATATATATATATATATATATATATATATATATATATATATACATATATATATATATATATATATATATATATATATATATATATATATATATATATATATATATATATACATATATATATATATATATATATATATATATATATATTAGGGGTGTCACGATTTCGATTTTTAATCGAAATCGATCGAAATTTATGCTCAATTTCGATTATCGAATCAAAAAATAGAATCGTTGATGCTGCCACGCCCCCATGTCACGTCAGCTTGTCTTGCCAAGCGGGAAAAAACAGGCTTGTTGAATTGCTTGTTAAACTGCAGGAGACCCGTCGACAGAACTTAAACCCTCTCCTTTTTCAATGAAGTCGCCGGTGTTTAAGCATTTTGGATTTCCAGTGAGTTATGTTGACAACGTTCGTGTCGTCGACAAAAAAAAACATAGTTTTGCAAGCTCTGCTATGTACGTATCACGTACGGTTCGTCCGATAGACAACACCGGCAGCGTGATCCTCCGCCCGCCCCCGTTGCAAATCCGCTCGCCAAAAGTACACACTCAGGCCCTGTTTACACTGTCTTTGTTTTTAAATGGTATTTTAGAACGACAACGATTTGACATCCACAGTGGCGTGTAGCATTTCTGAGCAGCCCTCCTTCCTCTCTACCTCTGAAAATGCACATCACGTGACCACACAGACACACACACAGCCATGCACTCGAGACAGCAGGTCCAGGCAGTCAGAGGACTGCTTCAATCTTTCACTCACTTGTACTTAGTCATTTTAGCGAACACCTCAGATACTGTTGGCTGGTTCCTGTTGGTTGTGCGTCTTTTTTACCGACGCCATTATAACGACACAGATCACTGCCTATTCACGAGTCCCGCAGAAAAAGTGATTGACAGGTGGTAATTATGTGTGTATCTTGCCTTTATTCATTTACTGTATGATTTTGAAACAGAGACCATGCAGGTCAGGTAGTTTAAACGGTAGGCTAGAAATAATTAATTGGTCATTAATTAATTAATTATTCATAATCGAAAATCGAATCGAATCGTGCCTTTAGAATCGAAAATGTAATTGAATTGAGGATTTTGAGGATCGTGACACCCTTAATATATATATATATATATATATATATATATATATATATATATATATATATATATATATATATATATATATATATATATATATAATGCATCTGTGTGTGTGTGCATGTGTGTGTGTTTTTGTGTTCTTTTTAATATAAAGCTTTTTTTGTAATGTAAATGCTCTGGCAAAACGTTTGTAACATTTGTCATGCCAATAAAGCAATTATTGAACTGAATTGAGAGAGAGAGAGAGAGAGGGGTTTGCCTCCTTTAAAACTCTCCTATAAAGTCTTTTGTCAGAACGAGGGGGACTGAGCAGAGGAACACTGGGCATCTTATTTTTGTTCCGCTTCTTTATAAGTTTCAGGGTGTGTTGTCTGTAAGTGTTTATAAAGGATGCTTGTATTGTTGCTGTGTACAACTTTCTTATCACAAATATTACTCGTGCAAAGCTTTTTCAGCTAATGAGCACGAAAACACGCTGTTATCTCTCTGCCGTCGTGTCATTCCATAATGCAGAAGTGTGTGACTTGCGTATGTTGAGTATGTAAGTTATCTGAAAGGCACATGATCGCTCACATGACATTCCGTCGCAGATTGATTGGTGTAACGTCTTGTATACAAAGCGTCACAGTGCTAAATTATTATATTATGCAGAAATTAGTAAAATAAAGTGGAAATATCGATACTTTAAAAAAATATCGATGCCGAATTAGAAGCTTCTAAGTATTGATATATCGATACTCGAGCATCGATGTGCACATCCCTACTGTTGGAACTGAACCAGATTTTGGTCAAAACCCAAACAATAGAAATATAAAACAATACTAAAACAAAATCTGATGAATTAGTAGTGTGTAATAACAATGGACTGACTCAAGGAGAAAGAACTGAATTACTAAACGTGTTTAATATTAAAACTAAAGTTTTTTTGATGATGGCAGCTTAAAGACGCCTCTCATATTGAGAAATAAGTCACATGCATTGCTCAGGTGTGAGTTTTTCACAAACTTCAACAGAGTGTAAAAATCTTAATGGCTCTGTGGGTCTCATCTATCAAATCTGATCTTTAGTTTGTATTCTCTATTGGATTCAGCTCCGGTGTTTGGCTGGGCCATTGTACAGCTTGATTTCCTTTCCTGAATTTATCTGAGAGTTTTCTTGGCTGTGTTTTGGATCATCGTCTTGCTGAAATGTCCACCCTGGTTTCATCTTCATCATCCTGCTAATGCAGATGTTGGACTGAAGGAGCTGATATTCAATTACAATGACAAAGGGCAGAGGGTTGCTGAAGATGCTGTCTGGGCTTTCACTGCCTTTCTACACCTCCCTTTCTTCATGTGTTCAATACTTTTTCCCTGCGTCATTTCATGTTATTATGCAAAACCTAATTAGTAACTGAATTAGATTTGATTTCTTTGGTTGTTGTTAAGGGAAATTTCAAGTCAATGGCACTTAGAAAATACGCTTTCTAAGCAAAGTGGTGACGTGTTCATTACTTATTTTGCCCCACTGTATGTTTAAACAGTTATTCATGAATCAGTTTATTCAATTTTAGCTTTATGTTTTTTCTTCCTTTTTTTAAAACCCTCTCTAAATATTTTTATTTTAGTAAGTAGCTGAACTATAATAATTTTTATATATTTTTTATTTATTTATGGTTTACGCTTGTTTTATTTAAAATAACAATAATAGTTAAATGTACTGTAGCTTAAATTACTTGATTATATGTCAATTTTTTTTTAACTAAAGTTTTACCCATTTCTTTATTTTATATTTATCAAGTTATTTTATGACAAAAATTATAGTAAAAATATGAAAATAGCTAAAGTAAAATATATTTGAAAATGTATATAAAAATCTATTCAATTTCAGTTAATGTTCATTTTATTTAAATGGAAAAAGCGGAAATAATTAAATTAAATTAAGTTAAAATTATTTAATTAAATTTGATTGCAGAATATATCGGTTTATTCTTGATTTCATTCAAAAATACTTTTCAAAAAATATTGTATTTAAATAAAATACAATGTACCAACGCATGATAAATGAACTGCATGCAAAAACGCAAAAAAAGCTTAAAATAAAAAAAAATTAACTGAATTAGACTGATTTAAATCTAAAATTGCAAAAAAAAAAACAACAATAATAATCTAAAGGGGAAAAAGTACAAATAAAAACTATGATTATTAGCAAAAATACTGAATAATCTGTTTCTGAAATAAAATATACATTCTGAAATAAACGTCTCAGCAACATTTGCTTCACAAAGATTTGAAGCAAATGCTGAAATTGTAATGCAAAAACAAAAACTAAATTAAATGAAATGCATGGTAAATGGGCTGATCTAAATCTAAAGACAAAAAAATGATTAAAGGTGAAAAAGCACAAATACAAACTATAAATATCAAAGTAAATATTTATGAGATTATCAAAAAAATATACACATTCACATTAGAAAACCAAAGAAAGCAGGGAGCCTACACAATGATTGGAACCAAGTTGAGCTAAAACAAAGCTTCCAGTACAGTATGTTTTCCAGATGAGTGGGGTTTCTAGAATATCTGGCTCTGTCATATCTAACATAAGTTGCAGAATGGAGCCAAACTGACAGAGGTGCGGTGATGAATGGCTGTAAGTCTGTGCTCCTGCAGTTTGCTGAGGCCTGCACACACAACCTGCTGAAAAACACTTGTCACACACTGCTGGGTTCCTGCTCACGCCAGATCCACACGGGACAGATGGTTCATGTTTCACTCACTCAAACACACACACACACACACTTACACAGGGCAGCGCTTCATATCAGGGCTACTGACTGTAAAAATGATGCATCAGCTACAAATTTACAGATAAAACCGGTGTTGGTTTCTTTAGCAGTTTTGCAACTATTTAAGCCAGTTTTGTTTTAAAATTAAGTGTGATGAATCGAAATGAAATCGAAATCACAATCTACGTCTGCTTGAAGTCAAAATGAACAATGTTTACTTTGCTAGCTCACATCGTTACTCTTAAAAGTCCCATAAAGTGCTCTGAAATGTGCTTTTATCCAATGTTTGACGTAATCTCAACCGAGACACGAAAAGAGGGTGGGACGTAGTGTAGCTCCTCCCCTTAAAAAAACAGCCAATGGGATTTTGTTTTATCACCACTCTGTCAGTGAGAATGGTTGAGCTCAAGTGTGTCAAATGAAAAGCAAATGAGAAGCGTCTTGAAGGGGGCGGGGCATGTCAGATATTAGAGAGCACTTGATTGGTTAAACCAAACTACAAGTGACAAACTATAAGCTTTACATGTTTTTATTAGCTGTATATCTTCTAAATGCAAGTTTTGTCTCTGTTTTGGAGTGCACAAGCTTATAGATATCCTAAAAACTAATAATACTGATACTAACCTAATGTGAATAATTAATCCGGTCAATTTAATCCACAGAAAAAAAATCTTTTGGTAATCTTCAATCAAAGACGGACCGTCTGCGGCCATGTTTAGAGTGGTGGTTCTTCTGTTGACGTAAGCCTTATGGCTTCCATAACAACCACATAGCAATACTCTCAACTACGGCCCTCTTAATAACAGCTTTATAAGGGAATAATGTGTGAAACACAGCTCCGCCCACTAATGAATATTCAGTTTCTGAAATAAAATGTACATATTAAAATAAAACATCCTGGTTCACACAGCTTTTAAGCATTTGCTGGAATTGTAATGCACATCTTGTCAGGAAAGCAAGATTGTGTGATTAGTAGTAAATTTCCTCTGAAGACAAAAGGGGCGCTGTTGTGCAGTTAAAACACTAATCCTCCAATCCACAAAGTGCTGGATAAATGAAGATGTAATTACTTTCTGCGTCCCAAATGGCACACTATACATTATGTACTTTTGTACTTACACACTTAACAGCATAGTATATGAATGTAGTGTCGTCCCAAATGGAACACTGTTTTTTTACTAAGTGGAAATTTAAATTGTTTCCCTGATAACGTTTGACGATATTATTCGTTTGCCTTATTAGTGAAATAAATGATCTAGCTACCAAATAATATCTGCCATGAGTATAACCGCATTCACCATTGGGAGGCGCTATAATCATTCGTTGGAGAATACAGCTTTCAAAATCCAATAAAGAAACTTATATAACATGTGTACCCGATAGCTCCGCCCCTTCCGCTACGTGAGCAAAGCAGCGGTCGTTGAGTGCGTGAGGTGTCCATCATTCCACACTTCATTTTAACGGTCGAATGAATGGATCATCCAGGTAATTAAAGTCCACTTATTTTATTTAGAGTTTCAGTGTGAACGCACTACTTACACTATTTATACTACAAATGGTGTAGAATAGTGCATTTGGGATGCACCCACTGATTCAATGTGACTAATAACAAAGTCCCTTTCATGTAAGTCACTTAACTCGGCAGTCATTTTGAAACGTTTCTCAGGCATGCAAGTGCAGCTCCTATTTCTTTGAATAAGGAAGTCGGTGAGAAATAAAAATTTACAATGTTTATTCTGCTAGCTCACATTGTTATTTTAAGAGTGAACTATTAATGCAAGTTAATCCCCTTTTGGTTTGCTAATCCAATCAAATTCCGACCATTTGCTTTCCCATTTGGTGAGGTGGTTATTGTGCGTTCCCGTCAACTTAACCACACAGCGCCGTTAGTTTGCTATGAGGGAATGATATTTAAAAAGAAAGTCTATATTCAGTTTCAGCTGGAAGCACATTAGCATACTAAAAATAAAAGTCTCAGCAACTTCCAGTTCATGCAAATTATAAATTTAATATTTTGAATCAGTCCAAAAATTGAACAACTATCTCTCTAATAGTGCATCTAAAACATCAAATTAACCATAAAAAAGGTTAGTTTTTTTCCAAGTTGCTCAAGTTAATGCGCACTCTAAAAAGCAAGATCACCAGCCTCGTTGTGAAGTCAACCAAATGTCAATCAAAATATGTGTCCGAATTCACCTATTACTCGAGTAGGTATTACATTTGAATTCACTACACGACTTTTAGAAAAGTACATACTATACAGTAGGGCTGCTCGATTATGGGAAAATCATAATCATGACTAATTTAGTCATAAATGTAATTACGATAATTCAAAGCGATTACAGTTGAAGTCAAAATTTTCAGCCCTCTTGTGAATTTTCTGTCTTTTTAAAATATTTTCCCAATTGATGTTTAACAGAGCATGACATTTTCCACAGTATTTCCTATAATATTTTTTTCTTCTAGAGAAAGTCTTATTTGCTTTATTTTGGCTAGAATAAGAGCAGGTTTAAATATTTTAAAACCTATTTTAAGATCAATATTATTATAAGTAATACATTTTTCATCTCTCAGGACCTGAAGTGTGATATTTACATAGACTCTTTTGTGAAGAAAGCCCAGCAGAGATTGTACTTTCTTCATCAGCTGAGGAAGTTTAACCTGCCACAGAAGCTGCTCGTAAAGTTCTACTCAGCTATCATCCAATCCATCCTCTGCACTTCAATCAACTTCTGGTTCGGCTTAGCTGACAAAACCGTCCTCCGTAAACTACAGCGAATAGTCCGGACTGCTGAACGTATTACTGGCACTACCCTTTCTACACTTCAAGAAATGTACTCTTCCACAGTGAGTAAAAGGGCTTGCAAAATCACTCTGGATACCTCGCACCCAGCACACTACCTGTTCGAACCGTTACCGTCTGGTCGGCGCTTCAGAGCATCAAGCACAAAAACAGCCAGACACAGTAAACGGTTCTTTCCTCAGGCCATCTACCATATGAACAGTTAAATATCCCACAACTGTGCAATAAATATGTGCAATACTTCTCATACGCACTTGTACAAAGCACCTTATATCAATATACAATAAAATACTTTCTCCATTTGCATTTGTACACAGCAAAGTATAACCTGTATATTTATAACAAATCTGTACATACACTACAATTCAACATCCAGATTTCTTGACTAACTGCATCTCTGTTTAATGTTCATCGTCTTTTTTTTCATATTTATTTTGTGTTGTCACTTGTCACTTTATTTACACTGGAAGCTTCTGAGGCCAAAACAAATTCCTTGTGTGTGTGAAGCACACTTGGCAAGAACACTAAAATTTTCAATTGTCAACAGATAAACTACTGTTATACAACGACTAACCTAATTGCTCTAATTACGCCTTTGAAATGCACTAACACACTTCCAAATGCAGGTACACACTGCACCTTGCCGTCATTTCATATAGATTAACCAGAGAACGTTTGCTTTGACGAAAATGAAACCTACTCACTATATACTCACCCTCGAGTAGTTCCAAACCTGTTTGAGTTTCTGTCTACGGTTGATCACAAAATAAAATATTTTGAAGAAAGGTGACTGCCTAAGCACATAGTAGATGCATGGATGTCGATGTCAATGGTTTCCACCTTTCTTAAATGTATTATTTTGCAATAACAGAAGAAAGTAAGTCAAGTAGGTTTAGAAAAAAAAGTGAAGGGCGAGTAAACGATGACTTTTCAGCATTGGGTGAACTATCCCTTTAAGCCTTTTTCATCCTAAAGAAAATAATACCAACTAACCCTTTGAGAAAGTACACAGTTCAGTTGTGCTTTGAAAACAACACTAGAGAAGCTAAGATAAAGCTAAATCATTCATTTCATGCTCACAGTCTGGTTACGCTCCCTATACATTCAGCGTGGGGATTATAGAGATGATAATAACATCTCGAATGACCACACGGCTCTTATCACTGCCTCGCTCGCATTCATGAGCATGTCTCAGGTTTCCTGATGTATACCAGACAATGTCAAAGCTTAACACACACTGTTGTTTCTATTCATTTACACCGAGGTTATTAAACCTTTGCATTTTAAAAAGAGTTTTTATTTTGATACTACACTCAAAATGACTTTTACTGTTTATTCAAACTACTTATTTAAAATTAAAACAAAATAAATTATAAAGTTTTTTTTTCGAGACAACCTAATTGTTTTATGTTTAATTCACTTCAATTTGAAAAACCAATAAAGCTAACTAAATCGATTTGTGTTGGATTCCTGAAATTGTGTGGTATCCAGCGTTCATTGATGGTTAAGCTATCTTATTTAACCCTTATTTAGGATGTTGGTCCCACTTTATATTAAGTGGCCTTAACTAATATGTACTTACACAGGAACTAATAGTTTGTTACATTGAACTTATTGTGTAAATACATGTATTTACTGTGTACTTATACTTGATTAAATACATGTATGTAACTACATCTGTAATTAAATTTTGTAATTACATTTGTAAATACACTGTTGACCATCCCTTACACCTTAACCCACCCTTAAACCTACCCATGCCACCAAACCTGTCCACAACTCAACCTCTATCCCAACTCAAAAGCACCACAAGTGTTCTCAAATACATTATAAACACAGTAAGTACATTGTATTTATTCTTTTAATGTAAGTACATATTAGTTAAGGACACTTAATATAAAGTGGGACCAGGATGTTCTTCAGTTGACAGAGTTTGTAGAAGTTTTTCTTATGCATCCCAGCCACAAGCACCAACTCTAAAAGGGGGTAATGTAGTTATTCAACTTCACGGTATGTAATGTAGCAATGTGTATCAGAATAATGTTGGTTGGTTCTTTTACTTGAAAGCTTAGGTTTGATTATTTATTATTGACACCTTACAGATATTGATTTACCTTAAAGAGTCATGAAACCCCCTCTTTCGGTTCAAGTCTACATCCAATTTTTTTTTTAAACTGCTTCATGATGGGCGTGGAGCTCTGTGAGCAGAGGGAGAAGTGGGTGTGGCCAGCAGAGCAGGGGAGAAAGAGGGGAGCAAACAACTGTCAGTCAGGTCTCTTGCCCTATTTATTTCAACCATTAGCCCTGCTGGTAATCAGGAGGATTTTAAACATAGGCGAACACAGCAGCATGGATATAGGCGATGTGTCTGAATGGTAACAAACTCAACTGATAAAATACAAAGTCCGCCATTCTCTAATACTCATACAGCGCTCCTGACAAAAATGCTTGCTCCAAACAAACAGCTTTGCTGAATTAGCCTTGACAGCATCGCAGGTAAAAAAAAAACATACAACAAACCCTGAGAATCGTGGAAACAAACACATACAAGCGTTCATTAACGGCTAAACACTGCGTGCCGTGCGCGGATGCGTTTTCACAGCTTGGCAGATCAGTCTTGCCTTCGGAAAGCACAGGCTAATTAAGCAGCAGGGTCTTCTCATAGGATAAGAAAACTCCTCTATGAATAATAATGAGAAACTGACACATCATCACTGGACAGGCAGATCAGCTGATAGACTAACAACAGATTAATCAAACTTTGTCTTTTGTATGATCCATATATTTGCCAAATATACTTTTTTCTTACTGTGTTGCATACTTCTTAGAAGGAACTGCCGACAAGAGGGAAATAGCAGAATATGAATATAGTGTGTGTGTGTGTGTGTGTGTGGGTGCTGGTGGGGGGTGCACTCAACTATTCAGTTTTGGTATGAAGAGAAGGGTTGCAGAAAAAGGAAGTATGTTAGGGTGCAACGGCCAAAGGGCGGGAGAAACTGCAGTCACTTGATTAAAGGGTCACGAAACACCAAAACACATTTTTTGAGCTGTTGACAGTCGTATATGTGTCCCACACTGCTAAAAACACTATTAAGACACCTATATTTTACTAAAAAGTGTAAATTGGTTGTTTTTGCGTTATTTCAAGCAAATTCGTACTTCCTGTTTGAAACGAATTTTTGAAGCTGCGTCACGGTCATGACATAATAGCCTGTATTCCAGCCTGCAGACTGGGCGTCTGTGCCAGAGTGAGTCTTATTACGTCTTACAGTGTGATGCATTAATGCATGAGTAAGGCTTGGTTCAAACCAATCAGCGCGCTCTATTGTGCAACTTCATTAATATTCATTACTGTGTTTACACGACATAGATGCCACGTTGTGTTGGCAAAACAAGCGTGAAGTGTTGCTTTTATAGTTTGCTGCCGTTAAGTTTCGTTTTCTTTTTCACTCTGTGAGAGCTCAGACTCTTGGTGGATTAACAGTGTACGCGACGCTCGACAACAATAACTTACGTGTCTAAGGAGGATTATTGTTTACCTGAGAGCTGTTCTCATCTGCAAACGCTGAGATCTGTAATCGCTTGTAGTATTCTCTTCATAAAGACGCGGCTCTAGTTGCTGGTGATTGTCCTGTCTCTAGATTTGGTAAGTGAGCGACCAGTGCTCTTTCTTTATTCAGTTTGTTCGTATCGAACTAAGTTAACTATTGCACCGTAACATGTTAGGACCACAACCAAACTTTAACCTCGTGTAGGGTTTTTAACCGCATTTTGTGACCGGAAAAACACACGCGGCTTTCTGACGCTACCTGCCGTGTGCATCTAAGTTTCCGGAAAATGCTGAGGTTTTTTTTTCT
Source organism: Danio rerio (assembly GCF_049306965.1). Classification (NCBI taxonomy): domain Eukaryota; kingdom Metazoa; phylum Chordata; class Actinopteri; order Cypriniformes; family Danionidae; genus Danio; species Danio rerio. The sequence goes on along the minus strand of NC_133182.1, from coordinate 68,945,880 downwards.
CTCATTCGCCGTGCGATATCAAACATTGCATGAAAAATACACGCTTAGAGCAGCTCCTCGAATCAAATATCTCGTTTGTCGTGAGGGGCATGAATGAATTCCCTAAATGAAAGAGCCAAACTGCAGTTAAAGTCCACCATTTAATAATTTGGCAAATAATTCCACTACAGATGTCCATGTAGGTTAAACACCATCTCTTTCTCCTGTGTGTGAGTATTTTGACTGAAACTCGCGCGTGCCCAAATAGACACTCCCACACCCTCCCACTTTAGTTCCTCCGACACTCCCCCCTAAACAGAGCTGGACACGCCCACTTTTCTGACTTTTTCCAAAGTAGAGGTGTGAAAACACCCTGCTGAAACGAGGGGGTTTCATGGCCCTTTAACAAAAGTGATGTTACTCCAAAACTCCACCTGTTAATATCAGCTTTGTGTAAATATTGCAGTCAGGCAAATGTAGTTTTGTTACGCACCTCCTGAATGTAATTCTTGCATTGGTGTAACCCGGAGCTCTGTTGATTAAATTATTCATTTGAATCTAATAAATTACTAATATTTTTGACATTGAAGAAAACCCTCTTCTGACCTATTTTTATTGAACAGTAGACTGGCTATTTATTCCAACATGCCCCCAAAAACAATTTTAAATCTGGAAGATGAAATTAGCTGACAAAAGCTCCAAATTTTCCAATTTTCCCCACAATTTAAGCCGACAGGTGCTAATGTTGTCTCAACTGATGCTTAACACACAAATCTGTTGAAATCTCAAATAAGTACTCGAGGGTTTGTTGAACCTTTACAGTTTGCTCTGATTGTTCAGCGTTTACACTACTATTGAACACACTTTGTAACATTTTATTTATCAAGTTTAAGAGTCTCTTCAACACTTATGTTTTATTTATTAGACACAAGAAATTATATATTTTTGGGTAATATTTTTGTTTTTGACTATTAAAACTATTTGCCTTAGTAATGCTGGTAAATTAAAATAAAGTGGTTACATAATATTCCTAAATGGACTGTAAAAAATATTCAATAATTATTGATACCAGCCTCCACTGCTAAGACTGCAGCTCTGCACAAAACTTTTGGTCAGCGGAGAAATTTAAATAATCGTGCCGAACTGAGTCTGGTTCTCTCAAGGTTTTTTTTCTTCACTCTCCTATCGGTGAAGTTTTTTTTTCCCTCTCCGCTGTCTTCACTGGCTTGCATGGTTCAGGATCTGTAGAGCTACGCATCGATGAATTTGCTCTTCAGTGTTTGTTCTCTACTTTGTTTGTTAACTCTCAGTAATGATTTTAAATCACACTGTACTGAGCTAAACTGAACTGAACTTAAACACTAAAAACTAAACCACCCTGATCCAGTTACTATGACCATTTATGTGAAGCTGCTTTGACACAATCTACATTGTAAAAGCGCTATACAAATAAAGCTGAATTGAATTGAATACCGAATGATATCAAACATTATATCGTGATAGTATTTTTTTTTTCTTTTGCTGTCTCGTCCAGCCCTAGGGCCTTACGTTCTCCCTTATGTTGTGTGAGGCACTGAAAAAACAATCTACCAATGTTTAATAGCATTCTGTATTTCACAGTATTGCAAAAACAGAGAAATTCCCTGACCAATCCCACTAGCGCACATCTCTGCATGCTGAAGAGCTGATATAAAAATGTATTCACAGCTGTTCTGCTGGTTGACATTTAAAATCTGAGCAAACTAGACAGACATAGGTTTATTTAACATTTCACATTCCAAACAGCTGTAGATGAATGCTTCAGATTCAATACAGGCTGCTCTGTCAATATTGCGTTAGTATGTTGATTACCACAGTAAAATAATGCCGACTTCCTGACAAACAAGCAAACAAGGCCAGCGCTCCTCAGGGATTACGATCACAAATGTGAATTTCATATTTTTTTGTCAAAGCACTTACATGAATTATTCAGCAAAAAAGCTGTTTATTATTTCGAGAGGTATTTTTAGTGTCCGGATTCATTTTCTAAGCAAATGAACTTGCGGTTGTGTGTTACCAGTGTAATTCCTGGGAGTGAAGTTCCCTTCATGTAAACAGCCCATTGTTTGGTATATTTGCAAGTATTATTATGCGCAGTGTTCTGGCTTTATGAGTGGAAGGTTTGGATGGCGTTATAAATATTACACATTTCAATTCAGTTCAATTTCAATTCAGCACAAAACCCTAGACAGCAGTGCATGTCAGACAGTTTCTCAAGGATGTACTGCCGTATCGCGTCTCAATATTGTTAAACGTGATATTTCATTATTCTTGTCTCTATCTAACGACTCTTCGTTCTTCTGAATCTATCAGGTAAGGTGTCAAAGCGTCAATACACTGCTTTCATTACAATCAGTCAATACAATCTTTCGCTTTCACACTTACTTAGTAATGTTAGCGAAAACCTCAGATACTGTTGGTTGGTTCCTGATGATTGTGCAGCTTTTTTATCAACCAAGTGGTCACACTTTACAATAAGGTTCATTAGTTAATGTTAATTAATGCATTTACTAACATGAACAAACAATGAACAATACATTTACTACTGTATTTGTTCATGTTAGTTAACGTTAGTTAGTGAAAATACAGTAGTTCATTGTTAGTTCATGTTAACTCATGGTGCATTAACCAATGTTAACAACCATAGACTTGGATGTTAATAATGCATTAGTAAATGTTCAATTACGATTAATAAACGCTGTACATGTGTTGTTCATGATTAGTTGATGTTAGTAAATGCATTAACTAATGAACCTTATTGTAAAGTGTTACCAACCAAGTTTGTTGACGGCATTAAAATGACACAGATTACTCCATATTCCAGAGTCCCGTGGAAAAAAAGTGATTGACAGGTGGTCGTTTGTGTGTAACTTATCTTTATTTGTTTATGATTTGGTTATGCGTAGGCCCACATGAAATCTGTGCCTGCAGAATTCCGCAGATTTTTAGCCCATAATTGGTTGTTTATTTACTTGTGTAAATGTGTGTAAATTCATATTTATTAAGTTTTTAAATAAACGTAAGTAATATTATTGCCTAATATGAACATATTTATATGATTTATTTACTATACAGTTTGAAGAGTAATATTTTCTCTTTTAGTAGATATATTATAAGAGAGTCTTGCTTTGTTTACCAAATAAAGTGGATCTAATCGGATTTGTAAACATTAAGTAACAGTTAAAAAGGTATTATTTTTATTTAATATATTAAGGTTTTAGGTATGATACTCCCAAAATCATTCAGCATAATCCCACAGACTTTTACCAAAATTCTGTGCAAAAATAGCTAAAAATGTCCGCAGATGCGCGTGCAGAATTCCGCAGATTTTCCGCAGAATTCGGCAGATTTCTGCCGATTTTTAGAACATCATTAATTCTGTTTATTTACTTGAGTAAATGTGCAAATCTGAATTTATTCAGTTTTTATTCAGTAATTTATTACTTTTTATTTCATATATTAAGGTTTTAGTTATGATACTCGCTGGATACTAAAAAAATAATTCCACAGAAATCCACAGATTTTTACCAAAATTCTCAGCAGAAATAGCAAAAAAATGTCCGCAGATTCAGTCTGACCCTAGTTATGGGTAACACAAAGACCCTGTGGGTCAGTTGAAATGGTTGGCTAAAAATAATTAATTCATTATGAATTAATTAATTACTTATAAATAAATAATTCACTGCCACCTATGACGACGATGCCATCGTCCATCGCAATGTCTTACATTAGACATCATACAATGCCAAATTGGTCAACATCGCCCAACCCTAGTTTGTATGTTTAATACCAATGAATTAATAGCTGTAAACAGGGACACACACCTATTTATTTATATAGATTTGAATATAATAATGTTTATTTAATTGATTTCACTACTTAACAGTTCCTTTGTATTCTTAAAGTATTCACCAAAGAAACGGAGTATGTTAAAGGCTTAAGTGAACATATGTAAAACTTATATTAGCCTATCTGTAATATAAAATTCTATGAATACACACGTATAGTATATAGAGCCTCACTCTTTAGAAAAGTGGTTGGAAATATTGAAAGAAAGACATTTAAATACCAGTTCTACATATGAACGTGTCTAAATGTAATCCAATCAACCAAAACACATCGTATTGGTGTGTAAACAGCTTTTATCCTTACATTCAGACAAAATCCTAAACGCTAAAACCCAACTTGTGTTGAAACAATGCACAATGATCGGCCAACAGCCAATATTAGCAGTAAAGAGCGTGTTTGACAGTGGCTTGGATTGGCTTTGACTTTGGCATTGCACCTCTTGTGTGAGCTCTTGGCTTTGACTGCACCATCGCTCCCACACAATACCTCTGCCACCCACAAGGGACTGTTTTGGGTCCGTCCCCCCTAGTTTCTCTCATCTTTTCATCTCGTCACAGTGCAGGATCAATTCTCGGCAGACAGACAGATGGCCAAAGCTCATTACACACCACATATCTGCATGAAATCCGCAGTCCAGATTCAATGCGATTTCACACCTGTCTGAACCATCTCACGTCCCTTTCATCATCGCACAATCACACCTCACGCGCTCTAGTGTAAATCCCGAACGCTGTAGCATGAGCAATTACGCAGAACACTGTACTGTAAACATGTCTGAAACATGGTGAAATTGAAATACTGAATGAAATGTCAGAGAAAACGTCTGGGATTTTAATCTAAATTCGTCAGTCACATTCACGCAAAACGTTCATACACAGATTTCTATTGGTTGATGTTGTCATATTGGTAGCAGGCATTTTGAGATGTGGGTCCGAATTTATATTAGGTGGTCTTAACTACTATGTGCTTGCATCAAACGATAAATACAAAGAACTTAGTGTGTACATAATGTATTGCAGAACAATTCTGATGCTCTTGAGGAGGGATATGGGTAGAGTTGGGAACAGGTTTGGGGGTATGGGTAGGTTTGAGGGTGGGTTAAGGCAGGGGTTTTCAAACTGTGGGGCGCCAGCACCTATTAAGGGTGGGCACGAGACATTGAGGCATGCACTCGAGTAAATTATGATGACGATTTTTATGCGTTCACTAGAAGGAATATTATGATTAATGTTAGCATCACAGCTAACAGGCACCTGTAGAGTAAATGCATTCTAGTAAAATATATACAAATAAATCAAGCGGATGCTTTTTAAAATGAATGACGGTGAATAAAGGCCACACCGGTGAGCTGTCTGACAAAAAAGTGCCCTTCTGAATCAAATCAGCAGGACGCCCATCTGGATCTAAACGCCCGTGCACACAGAGACGTTTTTTGCTGGCGTTTTCCATCGATGTTTAACGCTTCGTAACTAAATAAAGGGCGTCTATGTGATTGTGCACACCAACACGCAGAACGGCAGGCGCAAAAGCCTCATTTTTAAAAAAAACGCCTCACGCGGCGTCAAAACCTGCTCCACCAATCAGATCGGCACTTTTGTTCACGTGCACGAAGCTGCTGAAGTTACGGTAAAAACAGCACTTGGAGGTGCTCAAGCGCAAAACTGTCAATGCAAGCGCACATTAAAGAAGATGCCCAGACGCGATATGAACGTGGAGCTGCTTATTGCTCTTTGAACAATAATCATTTCTTCATCGCTAAAGCTGGAGCTGCTGCTTAAACCATCCATGCTTGTTCGAGTCACCAATAAGTTTAACAACAAGCGTGTGAACTTCCCCTCCTCCTCTTCTTCTGTGTTAAAAGCGGATGTAAGCTTAAAGTTGTGCAGCGCCATCTAACGAGTGACTTAGCATACTCTTCTGCTTGACGCCAGTGAAAGCGCTTGGGTTTGAACACTGAAAAACGTCTCGTAAAACTAAAACCGCCCTGGTGAGTAGGAGCCTTTACACTTCGAAGACCACTGACTACATTACATCAGTAATAGTTATTTGCCTTAATCTGAATAAGACAACAATATAATTACGTGAAGTGCTTTTTGAAAGTTACGTCATCAGGCTATTCACGTTTCCTGCATGAATTCACGAGTCTCATGTCATTTTGGGTGCTTCATCTTCAATTTCTCGACTTTAACTGCAGTTCGGCAGTTTCACGTTCACTCATGAACATTTATGCCCCCCGTGACAAACTGGGGAATTTGATGCGAATATGAAGGACTGGCGGAAAAGTGTTGTTTTTATTGATAACGCATGTCGAATGGAAAGAAAAAACTTCCGCATTTCGTAATGTGCGAAAAGTCCTTAATGATGGTAATAGTTTGATTGGGGTGTTTACTTCAATAATGCCACTAATATATGCATACTCCATGTATTAATTCCTTTTCTGTTTAGTTCAATTATGACTTTAGTCGCATTAAGGTAATCAAAAATCGCTGTTTACATGGTAGACTTTTAATCAGGGTATTGTCTTAATCGTATTAAAATCGTATTAAAGTATTGTTGCCCATGTAAACATACTCCATGTTCGACTCAACCACACCTTCAGGGCTCTGCGAACTTGACTTTGCGAAGCAGCATTCTCTGTGTGTGTGTACATCAAAAGCAAGTATGCTATGGCTCATGCTTATTGACAGTGGAAGATGATGTACGGTTAGTCGCGTCAGGAATCCGACCAAAGATTAGCATGTTGTCCTCAAAAAAGGCTCAGCCATCACACTGAATCAGGTAAGTTATATGCTTCATTGTGAATAATTCTGCGCACTTTAAATGCAGCAAGTAACATGTGAATGATGTTTGCGCATGCATTATAATTTTGCCTGGGGGGGTGCAAGTGAAATTGGGCAAACTTGGTGGAAGCGTGTGTCCTGAAAGTTTGAAAACCCCTGGGTTAAGGAGTAAAGGATGGTCAACAGTGTAATTAAACATGTAATTATCGATATAATCAATCATAAGTACAATGTTAAAACGTATTCACACAAAACGTACAGTATGTTGTAACAAATGATTAACTTTGGTGAAAGTATTTATTAGTTAAGGCCACCTAATATGAAGTGGGACCAAGATGTATTGACATTTCAGAGCAATCATACAAGAGAAAAAAAGCCGAAATCCAGTGCTCTTTATGACATAGGGCCCTATCATACACCCGGCGCAATGTGGCGCAAGGCGCGGCGCAAAAGTCTTTTGCTACTTTCAGCTCGGCGCAAGGGTCATTTTGAGGTGTTGCGCCACACCATTTAAATAGCAAATGCATTTGCGCTTATATGTGCGCCCATAGGCGTTCTGGTCTAAAAAAGCAGGCGTGTTTTGGCGCATTGCTATTTTGAGAAACTGTAAATAGTCTGTTCTTTGGACCAGAACAAAGTCCGCCTATTGTCTGGCGCAAAGTGTGCCTGGCTTAACCACTACAAACAAGATGCAGAGCAATACGCAAATATCTTTACATATGAAAAAGATATATTAAGGATATATATAATAAGGATATATACAGGATATAAATATAAATGATTACAATATTACAAAACATATTAATTTCTAGCCTACATGAATTTAAAAACCACTGCTTTCATACTTTCTTCATCTCGGGAGGCTTTTTCAGTTCATTCAATTTGCTTTTGTATAATGTTATTATTATTAGCAGTATTATTTATTATACCCATATTTATATTTGTTTTATTAAAAACAAGCTTAGATTTGTCCACCTGTCAGGTTTTAGACCATATGGGGCATAGCAGGTGTATTTGGAAATAACTCAGTATTTTGAGCACACTTTGTTATTATTAATCATTTATTCGTTTGCTGGAAATTAGAACTGAATTTAGAAATAGTTTTGAAACAAATCTTTTCGCTTAACAAACAAAATTAATTATTTATAGGCTAATTGTTGTCTGTGCAGTAAGGTTTCCCTATCCACGAGAGCAAAAGCGAAAGTGAACTTACTTTACGTCGTGTTATTAGCAAATGCGCTTATGGCACGACGCAGCTGGCTCTTAAACGTAATGGGAGATGAGACTCTAAATTGGTTTATTCTCAAAACACACCTATAACTCATTAAGAAAATAAACTCAACCCTTTTAGACCATGCGCCACGGCGCAAAGCGGATTTTCCCATCCTTAAATTAGCAAAAATGCGTTCTGACACGCCCTGAAAGCGTTTGCGCCCTGCGTTTTGCTATCTGCGCATGGACTGTCAAAATAGAGCCCAAAGTGTGTAATATAACGACAGATTGTGGAATATGATTGTGGCTTCATTATTAAAATGAGCTCAAAATCAAAATCCCAAAATTATTATCAGAATCTGAGCTCTCCTTTATTTTCATGCGAATGCCTCATTTCCACTAAGCAGTATGGTACAGTTCGGTACCCTAAGGAAAGCGTCTTTTAAAGTGATACGGTACAATTCGATATTCTGTACTTTTGACAATTTAACTAGAAATAAATGTGTATCGGATAGTACTTTACTGAAACGCTAAATGGAAACAAGCCATCATAATAATAATAATAATAATAATAATAATAAAACACAATATTCTGCCAAGGGTGATGCAGTGGCGCAGTAGGTAGTGCTGTCGCCTCACAGCAAGAAGGTCCCTGCGTGCATGGGTTCCCTCCAGGTGCTCGGGTTTCCCCCATAGTCCAAAGACATGCAGTACAGGTGAATTAGGTAGGCTAAATTGTCCATAGTGTATGAGTGTGTGTGTATGTGTGTGGATGTATCCCAGAGATGGGTTGCAGCTGGAAGGGGATCCGCTGTGTAAAAACGTGCTGGATAAATTGGCGGTTCATTCCGCTGTGGCATCCCCAGATTAATAAAGGGACTAAGCCGAAAAGAAAATGAATGAATGAATGAATATTCTCTCAATCTTTTTAAAGAAAAGAATCCTCCGCACTGCTTGAAGACCTCATACTGTATTGTTTTGTGATTGTTTCCACAGTGGATTAATTAATAAGCATCAAACCCGGTGTGCAAGGATTATCTGTGCATGACAAATTTTTAGGATAACTATTAAGAAAAAACAAATATACAATTTTCCGGTTCGCCATGCAGACCCTTTCCTGTGAACAGCACTAGAGGAAAAAGCTTTACAGTGTGACGCGACAATCAACAATCGACTAGGGTTTTAGCATTAAGGTTTAATCTCACCCTTCAGCGTGAGCTCAGCCTGGGCCTCAATGGACCCATTGGTGTTTTCTGCGAGACAGTTGTACACCCCGGCATCCTCCTCTGTGAGATTGAAGATCCGCAGACTCCCCCCGCCGAGTATCTCAAAGCGGCCACTGCTGGGAAGAGAAGAAAAGAAAAAAAAAACAATCTGTCAATATTACAGTCAACTGTATACACAGTTGAAGTCGAAATTATTAGCCCTTCGTGATTTTACTTAGTAATATTTCCCAAATTATGCTCAACAGAGCAAGGATATTTTCACAGTATGTCTGATAATATTTTTTCTTCTGGAGAAAGTCTTATGTGTTTTTTTTTCGACTAGAATAAAAGCAGTTTTTCATTTTTTAAAATCCATTTTAAGGTCAAAATTATTAGCTCCCTTAAGCAATTCTTTTCACCATCATTATACAATAACTTGCCTAATTACCCTAACCTGCCTAGTTGACAGAAATTGGCAAATAAAATATACAAGGGGAGCTAATATTTCTGACTTCAACTGTATACCTAACCCACAAACATCAAAGCTAATTCAATAACTCCAGCAGAGATGCAACGTCTCTCATGCAACAACATGGATTCTGTCTTAATACAATTCGCAGAATATGGCAGCGTCAATATCGTGGTGGTTTGGTTTAGGTCAAGGTCAGGCTTGGTAATCAGAAGGTCTCTAGTTTGATCTTGACCAGGGGCAAACAATCAAATCACCATTGTGCCCTTTAACAAAGGCATTTTACCCTCCAGGGTGTATCAGAAGAAATGGCCTCCTAAATAACTGGACTGTTTTTATAAAAGGCTTTACTAAGAAAGGCTCTTTACTAAGACAGTAGTGAAAGACGAGCTTTACAATTAAAAACTTTTGTTTGTTTATCTCAGAAGGTCAAAGCTACATTGATATAATTATAAAATGATGAGGAAAAAAAAGTTTATAATTACTAAAGTTGAATAATGATGATCTATTTTCTTGCTTTTACATCAACCGCCACCATTGGACATCAAACATTTATAATAAAGAATTTAATTTATGAGAAACATTAGTTTACCAATACCTAATGTAATATGAATCTCATTCAGACACATTTTTAGGTTTGTATTTATTTATAATTATGTTAATGTTATTATCATTTTCAGAATTATGTTTTTGCGGAATTATGTTTTTGTTTTAATAAAAGGCACGCTTTACTAAGACTGTATTGAGAGAGGAGCTATAATATCAGAATACATTGTTCTTTTATCTCAGAAGGTCAAAGTTATACTGTTATAAAATAGGGAAATGCACCAATAGGAATTTTTTCTTTTTTTTTTTTTGGCCAATATGATTTTAACCAAAAATAATACAGATGTCAATATTGTTAAAATGCATACAGTGTACAGTTTTATACAACAGTTCTGTCTGGTTCTTGAATATGATTGGCTGATAGCCACACAATATTTTGCCAGTAACATCACACAAAGGCCTCTTCACCCTTCACTGTGTATTACTCCGCCCACATAAAGCAAGCAACAAGCAGAGACACTAAAGTTTGTCAAATATTACTGTTGTTAGACAACAAAATGTACTTTTGAGGCTTTTTTTAGTCAAGAATGTAGTTGTTTAGATTGCAACTAAGCAGTTTATTTGTAAGAATAGTGCCTATTTTAAAATATTTTCAATTTCTGAGAGCTCGTCGGCGGCCAAAGACGGTTGACATTAGCCCCTTTCACACAGTGATACCGGTAAATATCTGGAAAATTTCCGGAACGACTTTACCGGTATATTCAAAAAAGCGCTGTTCACACAGGCGAGGACGTTACGGAAATTAACCTCTAGCAGCTAAATGTGTCTGGAAAAATATTCAAAGGCTTTTATCCTCACAAACCGAGCGGACGTAAATGCGTCTGACTGTTGTGATTGGCTAAAGCAGACGTCTCACGTCAGCACGTTCTAGACGTGCATGCGCTTATTACGGGAATCTTCCTTCTGCATTCACACAGCGCAACATTCCGGCAAATTGCCGGTAATGTTACAACTTCTCTTTCCAGAAAATAGCCAGAACGAATTTACCGGTATTTTCAAAAAGGACCTGTTCACACATACAGACCTTTCCGGAAAATTGCCGCCAATTTTCCGGAAAGGTCTGTATGTGTGACAGGGGCTATTATCTATCCACAAGACGGCGCCAGAACCTCATAATAAGCCCTTGCTCAGTGTGTTCTCTTAAGCGTGAATAAAAAGCTGAAAAAACGGAAGCCTCGTGGTTTTTTAAGGTGGACCGGATAGAGTCAATAAGAAGCTGCGAAAAAGAAGCTGGATTCAGCCTTGTCCCTCCTTATCGCAAACACAACAGCAGTCTGGTGAGATATCTCTGTAGACGGATGGCATTTCATGTCACGTTAACATAAATAAATAAACTAGATGAGCAATATCACACAAGTAGCAGAGTGCTATGGCTGTATATCAGCACTGGTGGGGCACTCAGCCGCAATAGTGCTGATATTTATTTAACACTCAACTGTCCAACAATAAAGACAAGCACAAGTTAAGGTAAAAAATACAATATGATATAAATGAGCAATCTTCAAGTGTGATTTTTTTGCTATTCAATATTTATTTGAAAAAAATAAGAGTATAGTTCTTAATCATATCCGTCCACAAAATAGAAACATCTAATTTTCCGTTGGTTTCAGTACAATATGTAAACACAGAAGAGATTAAATAGGTAAATTATCAAAACATTTCGGTAATTTTTTAGCGAGATGCAAATGGTCTATTGCGATTCAATGGTTTATGCTAAGTTAAGCTAAAAGTGCTTCCGCCAGACCTGGAGATCGGTTGAATGGATCCAAAATATATAACAAATTAACACAATATGAAGAGTAAGTCATTGCTACACCAATGTTACATCTAAATTTACAGAGCGTGGGATTGCAAAGGCGAATATGCCTTGGAGGATGTGTACGGCCTTCTGTCAGACTGACTGTGTCCAAAACCCACGGTTCCAAAGAATGCTCCTTGTCCCATAGCGTGGTCATGTTGGTTATATTGATGTACATTTGTTTAGATTATATTGCCAGAATAAGAGTATAGTTCCTAACTATATCGGCCTAAAAAATAAAAACTTTTCAATTTCCGTTGGTCTTAGTACATTATGTAAACAAAGAAGAGGTTAAATAAGAATATAAATTAAAACATTTTGGTAATTTTTCTGTGAGATGCTAATGGTCTAATCAAAGTCAATGATCTATGCTAAGCTAAGCTAAAAAAGCTCCCAACAGACCTGGAGATTGGCTGAATGGATTTAAAATATATAACAAATTAACACATTATAAAGATTTCTACACCAATGTTAGCGTCTAAATTTACAGAGCGTGGCATTAAAAAAGGCAAATGTGTCCTGGAGGAAGTGTACGGCCTTCTGTCAGACTGACTGTGTCCAAAACCCACGCCAGACCACAGGACCTGCAGAAGAGCGAGAAACTCCATCACACATACCTCACCCTGAAGGAAAACCAGCAGGTGCCATAAAGGAGCTCTTTGTCCTCTGGGCTCAAGAAACACACAGTGAAACACGTAGGCCCAACGCTGCGGTGCATTTCCACCTACGGTACGCTTCATTCCTCGTGTTTTTCTTGCATGGACTGTGACGTTATTAGTCATAGGCGCTTTAAAGAGAGTGAATACAGAAGTTCCACACACCAGTGGATCTAAGCTGTCAGTAAACTCTGCATGTGTGTCCTGTTAAGTGCGTTCAATGGTTTACCTAAAGGGAGGAAAAGTTATTGATCTGATGAATTTTTATTTTTTTAATTGCCAAAGTGAGATTTTTATCAGATTAGGTGTCCTTGAAACTACATCAAATGAACAATTAAAAATAAAACTAATTAAATAAAACTAATTAATATTAACAATTACAAATACTAATAAAAAAGTTGTATTCTGACATACAACAGCCACATCCATAAATAAATTAACAAACAAATGTATACATGACTGAATGAATGACTGAATGACTGAATGACAGAATGAAAAAACAAAATCTTTTATATCAAGATTTGATTTTTCACCTTAAGAAGAAAACAACATCTTTTATTTTGTCAAAATTACACAGAAGTTATTAATATGATACTTGACAAATTATGTAATAGTAATGTGTAATAGTAATAACTAATTCTCCAATAGTGCAAATTAATAGCTGGTACCTAATTACATTTTATTTGTTTCTCTTGAAATTAATTAATTTAGTGTTTATGTTTATTAAATATTTTATGCTAGAAAAAATACCATAAGTCACATAAACATACAACAACAACAACAACAAATACTACTACATCTAGTACTACTACTACAACCACAACTACTACAAATGCAACTACTACAACTACAACTTCTACCACAACAACGACAACTACTACTACTTCTACTACAAGTATTACTACTACAACCACAACTACTACACATACAACTACTATCACAACAACTACTACTACTACTACTACTACAACTACTACTACAGATACAACTACTACTACCACAACAACTACAACTACTACAAATACAACTACTACCACAACAACAACAACTACTACTACAACAACCACAACTACTACAAATAGTACTACCACAACAACAACAACAACAGCAACAACTACTACTACAAATACAACTACTACTACAACAACAACTACAACTACAAATACAACTACTACTACCACAACAACAACTACAACCACAACTACTACAAATACAACTACTACCACAACAACAACTACTACTACTACAACCACAACTACTACAAATAGTACTACCAAAACAACAACAACAACAACAACAACAACAACAACAACAACAACAACAACAACAACAACAACAACAACAACAACTTCTACAAACACAACAACTACAACTACTAAAACTACTACAACTATAACTACACAACAACAACTACTACTATTACTACTACAACAACTACTACTTCAAACACAACTACCACTAATACTACAACAACTACTACTACTACAATCACAACTACTACAAATACAACCACTACAACAACAACAACTACTACTACTATTACTACTACAACCACAACTACTACCACTACATCGACAACTACTACTACTACTACTTCAACAACCAAAACTACAACCACAACTACAACAAATACAACAACTACTACTACAACTACTACTACAATTATTACTACAACTATTACTACTACAGCTAAAGTACTACAACTAAGCTGCTACAACAACAACTTCAGCTACTACTACAACAACCACAACTACTACAAATACAGCAAATACTACTTCAACTACTACTACTAAAACTATTAATACAACTAAACTACTACAACTAAACTGCTACTAAAGCTGCTACTACTACAGCTACAACAACAACAACAACTACTACAAATACAACATTTACTACTACTACAAATACTACTACAACTAAACTACTACAACTACAACTACAAATACAACAAATACTATCACAACTACCACAACAACAACCACTACTACTCCATGACTACTACTACGATTATGACTACTACTACTACTCCTACTACTACACTATGACTACTACTACGATTATGACTACTACTACTACAACAACAACAACTACACTATGACTACTACTTCGATTATGACTACTACTTTTACTCCTACAACTACAACAACAACAACGATGACAACGACTACTACAGCGACTACTGATACCAATAATAAAAATAAAACCAATAACAACAATAATCATGATAAAAATAATAACCTAATAAGCTTTTCAAGTCATCAATTAAACGAAAATGGAGAAGGAGAAATACCTTGACCATGTTGAACAAAACATTACGTTGATTCCTCCCATTCATTACTCAAAAACAAAATGACTGTAAAAGTTTGCCATTTACTATTATTCATTCTGGACTGTCAGAGCATTACTGGTGTTAAGGGAGCAGTAATAATTTCACTCTGTGTGTCTGTGTGTAGAGTCGCCTCAAATAACCCAGAACTAATGTGCACCGGCTCACAACTGCAGGCAGGTTAAACTGCATATGCCATGATGTATATCCAGTGTGCCGCTCTGAGGCCAAACTGCTGGCATCCGTCAACAGAAATCTAACACCAAACTACCGGTGGCATGGACCCAACCTGCCTCAGAGCAGCCAGTCTGTGATTGATGCTGTCATAAGATACAAGTGAGCCAGATGAAAGGCCGCCTTGTCAACAGCTCAGAAGCTTTTGGCAACACCTCCACCCTTAACTGTTCAGCTCCGCGGCTGTGACTCCAAAAAACAGAGCAGCTACTAATAATGCCGTGCCAGAGATTTGATGAGGGCAGTGACACTTCCATCTTGCCACCAGCAAGAGTCGTCTGCAAAAATTCCAGTTTAAACCAGATTCTGATTGGTTTTATGCTCTTGTGAAGTCAAGAAATGTCAAGCTAGATTTTGTGATGAAGAAGAAATAAATCAATAGAAATAAGGTTCTTGAAAAGAATTCCTTAAAGGGCACCTATGGTCTATGGTTAGAAATCAACTCTTCAAGCAGTTTGGCCAGACATGTAATGTAATTGTAATGTAATGTAATGTGTATTTATATAGCGCATTTATTGTGTATGGCCATACACCCAAAGCACTTTACAATCATGAGGGGGGGGGGGGGTCTCTCCACACCACCACCAGTGTGCAGCATCCACTTGGATGATGCGACGGCTGCCACAGGACAACGGCGCCAGTGCGCTCACCACACACCAGCTATTGGAGGAGTGGAGAGACAGTGATACAGCCAATTCGGTGGAAAGGGATGATTGGGAGGCCATGATCGTAAGGGCCGATAGAGGGACTTTGGCCAGGACACCGGGGTTACACCCCTGCTCTTTCACGAGAAGTGCCATGGGATTTTTAATGACCACAGAGAGTCAGGACCTCGGTTTAACGTCTCATCCGAAAGACGGCGCCCACTGACAGTGTAGTGTCCCCTTCACTTTACTGGGGCATTAGGACTCACCCAGACCGCAGGTTGAGCGCCCCCTGCTGGGCTCACTAACACCACTTCCAACAGCAACCAAGTGTTCCCTAGTGGTCTCCCATCCAGGTACTGACCAGGCTCAGCCCTGCTTAGCTTCAGTGAGTAACCGGTCTTGGGCTGCAGGGTGATATGGCTGTGGTCATGTGTGTATGGATAGTGTATAGACTGTCACATTGGGCTGATATAAACACACACAGTCCTTCATTTTCAATTTAACAATATAAAAACGTTGGACCAATTGGAGCAGTTTTCAGATCGAATGCAACTTGACGTAGGAGTGCGGTCCTGTCGCCCACTAATATTGATTGACAGGAACGCCTCACCTAATCCTCAGTTTGTCGTTTCACGTCCGCCATTTTCAGCGTGTGAGTCAAAGCGGTACCACTAAAGCAGGGGTCTTAAACTCAATTTACCTGGGGGCCGCAGGAGGCAAAGTCTGGGTGAGGCTGGGCCGCATAAGGGATTTCACAAAAAAAAGTCCTCAATTGTCATTATTAACAGTTTTAATTATTTCTTCTGAACATGAAGTGTCCTGAACATTAATAGAACATTGAGTGAAGATTATGAACAGTTCTTCTGAACATGGCATCTTTTGCCTACTCCTTGCTGCCAGAGACTTGACAGCGCTTCTTCTCACAAATCTGAACCACATTTGGCTTTAGAGCGGAAGCAATTGAGACCCTCAGTATGGCTTGAAGATGATCATCAATAAGTCTAGACCTGTACTTTGACCTATTGAAGTTCAAGGTGGAGAATAACTTCTCACACAGAAAAAAGTGGGGGAACTCACTCAAAACTTCCATTCCCTCACCTAAAAAGGCGTATATATGTATAAATAAAACACCCCCACCCCACTCCAGTCACATCAGTCTGTACCAGTCTGTATCTACCTATAATATATATAAGATGCAGGCTGTAGCTAGGTAGGTGGCAGGCTGCAGATAGGTAGCTAAGTGGCAGGCAGGGGCGGGAACAGCTTACCTTGGTTCTGGCCGGCGCGAGTTCCCTCCTAACACTTCCCACCCGTCACAGCGTCTAACAAAGGGGCGGGGTGCGTGGTGACGTCACCGGCATCCCCGCTCCTTTGTTTACACGGCGGGCGGGGAATGCCAGTGACCGCTGTGTATGGATAGAATCAGCGGAGCGGGGAGCGCTCTCTCTCCCCGCTCCGCTGATTCTGTCAGTGTACAGCGGTCGGCGCGGGCCACAAAATATTGCACCGAGGGCCGCAAATGGCCCGCGGGCCGCGAGTTTGAGACCCCTGCACTAAAGGAAGACCCTTGCTCTATTTTTAGATGCAAGACTCATTGGGCTCAACACAAGATCAGGATTCACCACATGATCGCTCTAATCGGAATTATTGTTTTTAACTTTTTGTTCTGTTTGTTTGTAGGTAGGTTTGCAAACTAGTGTACTTGTCATTGCGTCTATCTTAAACTTCAGCTGTTTGCATTTCTCAAGGTCACAGAAACTCCCTGTGAGTGTGATCTTAAGGTGCAGCTGGAAAGTGCGAGCGCGTTGCCTCACGTGAGTGTCGATCCATTGGAAATAATATAACAAAATTGCAAGCAGGTCGCACACCAGAAGCGCCGCTCGGCGACATGCAGCGTCACGCCACGCAGCGCCATGCATTTTAAAATTTTAACCATAGGTTTCTATCAGGGTACACATAACGGTGCTTCAAGTCAGCGGCTGTTCGCGGCGTCCAGCCAGGAATCGAGACACTTTATGTTTCTGGCGCGCCACAGAGCGCCATCTGAACATGCGAATGTCCGTGTCTGGTGTGCTGTGTAGCAGCTCTAAGCGGGTCATCCGGTTCCTCAGTCAAAGTTAATTCAGTGTGTGTGGTTATTAGTCTCGGTGTACAAGCGTGGAACTTTAAACTAGCTCACAGTTGGCTGTAAAACTATACAAAGACACAAATGATTGTGTACTCTGCTTGGTCTGTGTCCGAGGCGTACATGTACGGCTGGATGCTGATCCTTTCATGCTGATTCTAAACACATTGGTCACATCACTAAGGTGATTCGAAACACCTAGGTCATGTGACGACAGTGATTAGAAACATGCAGATCACATAACTAAGGTGATACGAAACACCCAGGTCACGTGACTACGGTGATTCTAAACACACAGGTCACATGACTAAGGTGATTCAAAACACCCAGGTCACATGACGAAAGCGTTTTGAAACACCTGCTCAAGTGACTAAAGCAATTCAAAGCATCCATCATTTCAGATGCGCTTCGAGACCTGGCGAATCTGCATTTGACTGACAGGGTCAGATTAAAACCGTCGCATATAACCTAGTGCGTGTGCATGTAATTCTGTGCTGCAAATGGCTTTTGGGTTCGAATCTCGACTTGAAAAAATACTTTGAAATTAGGATTTTCATTCATGCATTCATTTTCTTGTCGGCTTAGTCCCTTTATTAATTTGGGGTCGCCACAGCGGAATGAACCGTCAACTAATCCAGCACATTTTTACGCAGCAGATGCCCTCTCGCATGTCTTTGGACAGTAGGGAAAACCGGAGCACCTGAAGGAAACCCACGCGAACGCAGGGAGAACATGCAAACTCCACACAGCAATGCTAACTGAGGTTTGAACCAGTGGCCTTCTTGCTGTGAGGCGATAGCACTACCTACTGCGCCACTGCGTTGCCGAAATTATGATTTTATGTATTTTAATGATGTCAGCTGTAAGTAACTTAACATGTTTTGCAGTTCTGACTTCGCATCTCGCAATTTGGAACCAGACGTCTTACACATTAACAGAAAACTGTTCCATACTTCCATATGAAAATGAAGCTAGACAGAGCATCGCGGAGACATTGTGCATCTTAAACAAACAAGATGCTAATGGTTTTAATATAATTCAATAATCTATGCTAAGCTAAGCTAAAGTGTGCTCTGACTAGTCTTAATGATCGGCTGAATGGATTAAAAAATGGTAAAGCTTAGTTTAATTGTATTGGGGAGTTGTTAAATAAGCCCATTTTCAAAAAAAAAAAGTAGAGTATTGCTTTAAGTTTGCAAATACTTTTTCAATACTTGAGACAGTTAATGACTTGAACAACCAACCAAAATCCATCTGGCTGAGTTTACATCTTACGTCTTTAAAGTTTTCAACTTCACATCTCACAATTGGAACTGGAAGTCTAGCACATTAACTGTTAACAGTTACGTTTTTCCATTTGAAAATGAAGCTAGATAGATCATTGCGGAGACATTGTGTATCTTAAATAAACGAGATGTTAACGGTCTAATCTAATTCAATGATTTATGCCAGTGGTTCTCAAACTGTGGTACGGGCTTCCTTCAAGTGGTACACGGAGGAATCAATTATGTCATACATGTATGTACATGTTACATATACTTTAAAATGTATTAAAAATGATTTATATATGAATATGATGACATATAGCGCGTATTTCTAAGGTCCAGACAATATTTCCAGGTCTTTAAGTACAGCAGTTTTTTTTTTTACTTTTTAAGAACAGTAACCTACCATTTTTAACCTTTAAAAAGCACAATTTAATTTAAATGTTGAAGTTTTTAGTTTATTTATTTTATTTGTTTGTTTTTTTTTACATATAAGCACAGTGCAGTGTTAATGTTCAGACTCTTTATAATGTTTAAAGTGGCTGACAATAATAAATATTCTTAATAATAAGAATTAATCTGCCACATTTTTGAACTGCAGAGCTGTAGCTGCTTTATTGGGCCAACTTCGCTACTGTATTTCAACACTGGTCATTATAGTGGTACTTGGAGAGACTATTTTTTCTGAGGTGGTTGATGAAAAAGATTTGAGAGCCACTGATCTATGCTAAACCAAGCTAAAGTGTGTTATCGCCAGACTCTGATTCAAAAATGGTAAAATCCAGTTTAATTGTAGGGGAGTTTATAAACATTGAAACTGTGCATATTAAACAAGATGCGTATGCCTACTCTGATTCAATGATCAATGACCATTGTGTATCTACAATAAACGGGACATACTTGCTGGACAGGCTGCATCCTGAATACACATATTTCACCACATAAGTTCCAAAAAAGAAATAAAAAAATACATTGCACATAAAAAAAAAACCATATGAGGTAATGACACACTATTTTCTATGTCCGTTCTTGCAGCTGCGGTGTGTCCAGTGTGATGTACGGTACTCTTTATTTCACAAAGAGTGAGCTTCAAATGAAATACCTCACAAGAGGGAAAAATCAATATGAAGAGCTCCGTCTTTTACAATGAGTAAGTGTGTTTATTTTCCCCAGCTGGCCTGAGATGGACTGTCATCATACCTTTCTTTATTTGTTTTGCAGGTACTTCCAATGGTTAACCGATATTTGGATTAGCACATTACTATATGACCCAAGCCGCAGCCTGCGTAATGTGCGCGCATTAGAGGTTTGAATGGAGCAGTGGGTGAAACTGTATTTAGCCCTGGATGTGTCATTGACTGTTGAGTGCATTCAAAGGCCACAGTCATTCCTAAACGAACAAACACAGTGGGGAAATAGAAGAAATGAGGCAAAAGTAGAGATGCAGCCACATAATTCATATGTTCCAGTGGCAAAAGCAGCTGCTGAACATTTGCTTGAATGAATCCTGCTATAGCGAAGCACATGCGGAAATGTCCTGCCAAACCATAAAGCAGACATCCAGCACAATGCATTCCAACCCTTCGCTTTTCATTGCAGCAGTGTGCTCAAGTCGTAAATGACGTAGTTTGAGCCTCGTGCGGCCCACCCACAGACCACTCATGGAATTTCTGATGCAGACGACATGCAAAAATGCAAAAGCGCTCACAAAAAAAGACAAGCTCCAGTGCTTAAATCCAACTACCACATTGCTCTCTTCATACACCTACTGTACGTTCCTGTAAACCAGGTCTATTCAGTTAGGGCCTACTCACACTATGCCATCCTTACCGTGCCTAGGCTTGTTTCCCGGATCGTTTGAGAAGTGTGAGTGCGCTGAATCGGGCTCAAGCACGGTTCACTTGGCCGGCCCTGGCCCGCTTGGAAGAGGTGTGCCTGAGCGCGGTTCACTTGGGCTTTGTGTGAGTGCAAAACGCGCCAAAGCCCGAAACTGAAAGCGAGACGTGACTTTTAAGTGGCTGTTTCATATGTATTTATTAATCATTCTTACTTTTCAGTGAACGCAAACTGCCGTAGTTTATTAAAGACGAGAACTCCTCACAGCACGAAAGCTGCGCGCCTGTAGCAAACCTCCTCATTCCTGCAGCACGAGAGCTTTATGATTGTTTATGAGCGCCAAAAGTGGCGGATCTGTTCGGTAAAATATCTGACTGCGTGTCCCTGCATCCCTAAGGACTGTTTGGCGAAATATTTGATTGCATGTCAATGCATAACAAACGACTGAAAGGATATAACTAGAGAAATCTCCACTGTGCTTCTGGGTGAGAGCGTATGGCAAGCCGTTTTAGCATTTAAACCTTTGTTCTGACTATCCATAAATATATTTAGAGATATCTCTAATTATATTTTGACTAGTCATAATTATAGTTCGACTAGTCAGAATGACAATTAGAGATATCGGCAATTACAATTGTACTAGTACGAAATCAGATTGGAGATATCTGCAAATATATTATGACTAATCATATTCCTCCATTGACTTCCATTGAAAAATATTTGCAGATATCTCTAAATGAGTTTTGACTAGTCACAATTGTAATTAGAGATATCTCTAAATGAATTTTGACTAGTCAAAAATCCAATTCAAGATATCTACAACTGTAATTCGACTATTAGTAAATTAATTAGAGATTTCTTCAAATATATTTGTAAATATCTCTAAATATGACAAATTAAATATATCTCCAAATGTATTATGACTAGTAAAAACTCAGTTAGAGATATCTCTAATTACAATTGTTACTAGTCAAAATTCATTTGGAGATATCTCTAATTATAATTGTGACAGTTTGTCAAGGGGGCCAGTTCATGAAAAGCATCCCAAATGAAGGGTAGAAGAGATATGACTTGCAATATAAGTGATGACACAACAGCATAAAACTTCGAGACACCCATATTGGCTTATTTTTTTTAATTAACATTAAAATATGTTGTATTTTGAACTACATTATATAAGTGCATTGTAGAATGTGGCTTTTTAACAAACATATTCAAATGTTGTATTTCAAAGCACAGAGGAACAAAAGCAGTGCAATGCTTAAGTAGGTTTTTTCTACACGTAAACTCATGTTTTAAACTGCGTAACAATTAGGGATGCAATATTTATAGATTTGGTTGTACAATTATATAGTCTGAAAAATAATCATGGCTCCAAGGTTATCACGTCTAATGTTAATTTAAGCTTCATATTTGGTAGGTATTAAAAAGGTTCACGGAACCCTCGAATATTTTTTTAAAGGGCCATGAAACCCCCTCGTTTCAGCAGGGTGTTTTCACACCTCTCCTTTGGAAAAAGTCAGAAAAGTAGGCGTGTCCAGCTTTATTTAGGGGGGAGTGTCGGAGGAACTAAAGTGGGATGGTGTGGGAGTGTCTATTTGGGCACGCGCGAGTTTCAGAGTCAAAACACAAACACACACACGGGAGAAAGTGATGGTGTTTACATGGACATCTGTAGTCGAATTATTTGCCAAATTATTAAATGGTGGACTTTAACTGCAGTTTGGCTCTTTCATTCAGGGAATTCATTCATGCCCCTCACGACAAACGAGATATTTGATTCGAGGAACTGCTATGAGCGTGTATTTTTCATGCAATGTTTGATACCGCACGGCGAATGAGAGAAAATACTCTCAGCATTTCCCGGAAACTTAGATGCACACAGCAGGTAGCGTCAGAAAGCCGCGTGTGTTATTCCGGTCACAAAATGCGGTAAAAATCCTACACGAGGTTAAAGTTTGGTTGTGGTGCTAACATGTTTACACTCGGTGCAATTGTTAGTTCAATATGAACAAACTGAGTAAACAAAGAGCACTGGTCGCTCACCAAATCTGTAGAGACAGGACAATCACCAGCAACTGCCTCTTTATTAAGAGAACCTGCGCTTTACAAGCGAATCTGGATCTCAGAGTTTGCAGATGAGAACAGCTCTCAGGTAAACAATGTTCCTCCTTAGACACGTAAGTTATTGTTGTCGAGCGTCGCATACACTGTTAATCCACACGGGAGTCCAGCTGCGCTCTCACAGAGAGAAAATGAAAACAAAACTTAACTGCGGCAAACTATAAAAACAGCTCAAAAATGTGTTTTGGTGTTTCGTGACCCTTTAACAGATTTGTGTATGTTGAGCATCAGTTAAGACAATGTTAGCACCTGTTAGCTTTAATTGTGGGGAAAACTTGATAATATTGAGCTTTTGTCAGCTAATTTCAGCTTCCGGGTTTAAAATGATTTTTGGGGCGGGATCAAAATCGGCAACGTATCGCAAAACTGTGCAAAGATGATGCATCGGTTTCTCATTATTATTCATAGCGGAGTTTTCTTATCCTATGAGAAGAGTCTGCTGCTTAATTATTCATGCGAGCACGTGCTTTCCGAAGGCAAGGCAGACCTGCCAGTGCCAAGCTGTGAGAAAAGGACCCACGGCGTACAGTATTTAACTGTTCAAGAAAGGTTGTATGTGTTTTTTTCCATGATCCACCGGGTTTGTTGCATTTTTTTCCCTGTGATGCTGTCAGGGCGGATACAGTAAAGCTGTTGGTGTCCAGCGAGCATTTTTGTCAGGAGAGCAGTACGAGAATTGGAGAATGGCGGACGTTGTCGTTTATCTGGAGTTTGTTTACATTTAGACACACCGCCGTGCTGCTGTGTTTACCTAAATCCTCCAGATGACCAGCAGGGCTAATGGTTGAAATAGGCTGGGAAGGAGACCTGCTACACTGAGTCTGCATTCAGACCCAGGGATTGAGGAAAAAGTCCTCATCTATAGTGTTTATGAACACGATTATCTTTATAATAATACAAATAGTGGTTATGTGTATATGAAATTACGAATAACAAATGTATCAGGGCATTATATCACTGTTTATTTCTTTGCATTTTTACTTTGTAAACTATAAAATCATGCGTCTCCTCACTGTTTGTCTCATTTTATGAGCTGACTGACAACAACAGTTGTACGCTCCCCTCCTTCTCCCCTGCTGGCCACGCCCACCCCTGGCCTTTGCTCGCAGAGCTCCACGCCCATTATGATGAATGTGAATGAATTTCTAGGTTAGTCTATACTTTATCTAGTGGGTTTTGTTTCTGTTTGACAGTTAGGTGCCATCTTGTGACTGAATAATGCGAAGGTTAGTATATACTCCGCCTGCTACTTTTGTTTCAGTCAGCTTTGCGTTTAATTAAATGATTAACAAACTATTACACCTCAGAACAATGTCTTGTGTCAAATCTTTATGTTTTATGCCAAGCAGACATCTAATAAGCGGGATAAAGTACATCCAGAAGGGTTGTTCTCGCCGATAAGCATCTCAGGTTTTAATCTTCAATAACAACCTCTTGTATGTACTTTATTCCCAACGTAATAAGCATGAATCTGGATTTGAATACTGCATTAAAAAATGTAAACAATAATTAATAAATGCTGTAGAAGTATTGGGCATGGCATGGCACGGCGGCTCAGTGGTTCTCACTTATTGTTGTGGGTTTCCTCCAGGTGCTCCAGTTTCCCCCACAGTCCACAGACATGTGCTATAGGTGAATTGAATAAACTAAATTGGCCATAGTGTAGTTGTGTGAAAGTGAGCGTGTATGGGTGCTTTCCAGTACTGGGTTGCAGTTGGAAGGGTATCCGCTGTGTAAAACATATGCTGGATAAGCTGCTGGTTCATTCCGCTGTGGCTACCCCTGATAAATAAAGGGACTAAGCCAAAGGTAAATAAATGATGAATGAATGTAGAAGTACTATGCATTGTTAGTAAATACATTAACTAACGAAACCTCATAGTGAAGTGTGACCCTAATTCTTGTCTTTGGTTTACTGTTTGACAGTATGTCTGTCTTTCTCTTTTCCTCCCAGCATCTCTGCGTCTGCCAGTGTTTCTCTTTCAGTCAATCCAGCCTGTTGTTTCACTCCCACTAAGAAGCGGCGTGTCTGTGAACCTGCTATTATCTCTCTCAGCTCTGCCCAGTGACTCATCATGGCTCCATCTACTGAGAGACCAACACAGCGAGTGCCAGTGAATCAGAGCAGTTGGTAGGACTCCACGCTCAATAAAGCTCTGTTTGCTTTCTGACGTTGGAAAAACACTTTTCTTCCAGCACACATACAAGAGCTCGAGAGGCTGTGTCTTTGTGGACTGACAGTCGATGTTCTGCTCTATAAGGACTGAAACGATGGATCACTTGACAGTGAATGTCAAGGTGCAGGAGTAAATACTACATAAAAACAGCAACAAAGTAAATTCTGCTTTCAAAATTAAAGCTGGGCGACATGACAAACATCTCATATCATGATCTAAGTCTTCTCACATCATAACCTGCCTAGTTAACCTAATTAACCTAGCTTTAATTTCACTTAAAGCTGTATAGAAGTGTCTTGAAAAACATATAGTTAAATATCATTTACTGTCATCATGGCAAAGATAAAATAAATCAGTTATTTGTAGATGAGTTATTAACACTATTATGTTTAGTATATATATATATATATATATATATATATATATATATATATATATATATATATATATATATATATATATATATTTGCACGCAACCTACAAGAACTGACTATCAGCATAAATGTCTGCTGAAATGTCCCCCCTGATTTTATCTTCATCATCCTGCTAATGTAGATGTTGGACTGAAGTAGCTAATATTCATTTACAACGACGAAGGGCAGAGGGTTGCTGAAGAACTGCTGAGAGATTTCAGCTGCTGTCTGGGCTTTCACTGCCTTTCTACACCTTCCTTTCTTCATGTGTTCAATATTTTTTTACCTGCGTCATTTCATTTTATTACACAGAACTTCATTTGTAAACTAATTAGATTTGTTTTCTTTATATATACAGTTGAAGTCAGAATTATTAGCCCCCCCCCCCCCCCCCCTGAATTATTAGACCACTTGTTTATTTTTTTCCCCAATTTATGTTTAACGGAGAGAACATTTTTTCAACACATTTCTAAACATAATAGTTTAAATAACTCATTTCTAATAACTGATTAATTTTATCTTTGCCATGATGACAGTAATGAATATTTTACTGGATATTTTTCAAGACACTTCTATACAGCTTAAAGTGACATTTAAAGGCTTAACTAGGTTAACTAGGCAGGTTAGGGTAATTAGGCAAGTTATTGTAAAGCAATGTTTATTCTGTAAATTATCAATAAAAAATATAGCCTAAAGGGGCTAATAATTTTTTCCCTGAAATGGTGTTTAAAAAATTAAAAAACTGCTTTTATTCAAGCCGAATTAAAACAAATAAGATTTTCTCCAGCAGAAAAAATATTATCAGACATACTGTGAAAATTTCC
The DNA here is from genome assembly GCF_049306965.1 of Danio rerio. Lineage (NCBI taxonomy): Eukaryota > Metazoa > Chordata > Actinopteri > Cypriniformes > Danionidae > Danio > Danio rerio. Next base: position 68,919,316 of record NC_133182.1, on the reverse strand, counting down.
TTGCTCTGGTAAACATCAATTGGAAAATATTTAAAAAAGAAGAAAAAAATTTGAAGGGGGCTAATAATTCTGACTTCAACTGTATGTATATATACAGTATATAGTAAGATAATACTTTAGTTTTGTTTGATACATAAAACATGTGTTTGCTTTGAGCAGGAAAAAGGAAAGGTACAGTACATAAAGTTAAAGTCAGAATTATTAGCCCCTGTGAGAAGATTTTTTTTTTCAGCAAATTTCTAAACATTATAGTTTTAATAACTCATTTCTAATAACTGATGATGACAGTAAATAACATTTGACTAGATATTTTTAAGACACTTCTAAACAGCTTAAAGTGACATTTAAAGGCTTAACTAGGTTAATTAGGTTAACTAGGCAGGTTAGGGTAATTAGGCAAGTTATTGTATGCCGATGGTTTGTTCTGTAGACTATCAAAAAATATATATATATATATTAAAGGGGCTAATTATTTTGTTGTTAAAATTGTGTTTAAAAAATTAAAAACTGCTTTTATTCTAGCTGAAATAAAACAAATAAGATTTTCTCTAGAAGAAAAAATATTTTCAGACATACTGTGAAAATTTCCTTGCTCTGTTAAACATCATTTGATAAATATTTAAAATGAAAAAAAAAAAATCACTGCTTATATTAAAGGAAAAAATGTATTACAAATAATATATAAATATATTTATAAATGATACATTTTAATACAAGAATTATTGTGTTCCTAAGTAAAATATCAAATTGTAAATGGAAAGCATCGTCAATGCACCGTGATGCACCGAGATATTAAATTGAACCTAATCGATGGCATGATAATCGTAATCGAACCAAACTGTCAGACCAGTGTAGGTTCACAGCTCTAGTAAATAGAGTTCTGTTAAAGGTTTAATTGAGATGTATTGTTAGTGATTGGTGTTGTCCCCATAGTTGTTGAACTAACTTAATTGGATTAAGGACAGCTTTATCACAAAATTGAATTGTGTGAGTTCAACCTATTTGAATAGAGTTACTTTATCTTGTTTGAATTTAGTTATTTCAACTTACTTCAGGCAAATAAAACCCACAAGCGAAATTCATTTTGAACCAATCATTCCCATTTGAATCACCTTGGGAAACAAGATACATTTAAATTCAATTATTGTATTATAAAAGTATGCTATATTCCACTTATTTTCCACATATATATTTGGTCTGTGCTGGTCATCAGTGTCCTCTCCCTCTGGCCGAACATTACACCACCAGACTCTATTACCGGCAGCATAAATTTGATATTAAGAGAGCGTGAGCTGAAAACAGCATTTAATCTTGTTAATACATATCCCGAACAAAAGGGCTGAAGAAATTATAGGCCATTAACATTGATAAGCAACTCTGCCAATGGCCATCCTGCAGTAATTTCAGCCGACCTTTATAGATCAGGAGAGTGGCAGACAACGATCAACCCCCCAAATTGGATTTTAAATGGGGTTCTAGCAAAAGCGAACAAGAGGGGAGGATGAACGGCTCACGGGTTGATCAGTGTTTCACTTTCAAGGTATTTCAAGTTTTACCGAGCTGGTGTGGATGACAGCAATTTTTTTTTTTTTTTTATAATTATTTTGTATGAGTTTTAACCTTTTGTTTTATAGTGAAGTAACTCGAGTCCCTGTGAGCACCTCACATTGAAAAAAGTGTTGCATGCAGAACTGTTGCAAGCAATTTATAGCATACTTTTATAATATAATCATGTAATTTAAATGAATCTAATTTCACAAGGTGATTTAAATACTGTAGGATAGTTCATCTCAGATCTTGAAAATAAAATAAACCTAGACATTGAACTTTAGAACTGTGCGCAGTGCAAGCCAACACATATCAGTGATTCAGCATGTGCATTTAATAATGTTAAAGAGGTTTAATATGTATAAATTAGATTACAAACCTTACCATTTGGTTGGAATGCAGTGAGTGCACTATTCTGTGCTTCTGACTGGCTGTATTTACATTTTTGTGGTGTTTCGTCTGGTGAAACCAGCCAAATTGCTTATCGCTGCAAATCATTTGACGTAGTGTCTTGTTATAACACATGGTTACAATGTAATCTGCTCACCTAATGTTTACGTTTGTAATATATCCGGCAGCTAGCTCTCTGCAACTCTCACATGATCGCCCACTGAAGCTAAGCAGGGCTGCGCCCGATCAGTACCTGGATGGGAGACCATATGTGAAAGCTAGGTTGCTGCCGGAAGTGGTGTTAGTGAGGCCAGCAGGGGGCGCCCAACCTGCGGTCTGTGTGGGTCCTATTGCCCCAGTATAGTGACGGGGACTCTATACTGCTCAGTGAGTGCCGTCTTTCGGATGAGACGTTAAACCGAGGTCCAGACTCTCTGTGGTCGTTTAAAATCCCAGGATGTCCTTCGAAAAAGAGTAGGGGTTTAACCCCAGCATCCTGGCCAAATCTGCCCACTGGCCTCTGTCCATCATGGCCTCCTAACCCTCCCCATATCATGATTGGCATATCATCACTCTGTCTCCTCTCCACCAATCAGCTGATGTGTGGTGTGTGGTCTGGCACAAAATGGCTGCCGTCGCGTCATCCAGGTGGATGCTGCACACTGGTGGTGGATGAGGAGATTCCCCCCCCATTGTGTAAAGCGCTTTGAGTGCCCAGAAAAGCGCTATATAAATGTAACGAATTATTAATTATTATTATTATTATATAATAACCACCTCATGTGGAACTCTGAATCTGCGTCTCATTTCGGAGTCTGCTACTGTCCACCAAAGTTTGCATTTCGGTCACGGATGCATACTTTGAGAGCCTTCGTGTCTTAATAAATCAAATACACTGATTTCCATCAAGGCAACCTGGTGTGCTGAAAAAAATTGGCTAAACTGGCATTGGGCAGGTTGAAAGAACCAAAACAAAGACAGAGTTCCAGCACGTAATGTGCCTTTTTAAAGCAGAATATCTGACATCAGCATTATTTTTTAATATTTAGATAAACAAGAATGCTAACATGTTTCTTAAATATCTGCAAACATATTATGTATTTTCATGTTTTAGAAGAGTCAAAAATGTACATACAGCCCCTGTAAATAACTTCAGGATCTGAAAACAATAAAAATACACAGCAGTGCATCTCAAAGCAAAAATGTTCTCATCATATAGATTGTTTTAAATTCTGTTGAACTTCAAAGAAGATATTCTGATGGGTTTTGGCACATGGTACCCATTGACTTGCATAGAAGAAAACAAAATTCTATGTACAGTTAAAGTCAGAATTATTAGCCCCCTTTTGATTTTTTTTTCTTTTTTAAATATTTCTTAAATGATGTTTAACAGAGCAAGGAAATTTTCATGGTATGTCTGATAATATTTTTTCTTCTGGAGAAAGTCTTTTTTGCTTTATTTCGCTTAGAATAAAAGCAGTTTTTAATTTTTAAACACCATTTCAGGTCAAAATTATTAGCCACTTTAAGCAAATTTTGTTTTTGATAGTCAAGAACAAACCATCAAACAAACCTTCGCTCTACAATCACTTGCCTAATTACCCTAACCTGCCTAGTTAACCAAATTACCCTAGTTAAGCCTTTTTTTCCTGTAATATAGGCAGTGGTTTTTTTTTCTAATTTTTAAATATTTATCAAATGATGTTTAACAGAGCAAGGAAATTTTCACAGTATGTCTGAAAATATTTTTTCTTCTAGAGAAAGTCTTATTTGTTCTATTTCGGCTAGAATAAAAGCAGTTTTTAATTTTTTAAACACCATTTTAACAACAAAATGATTAGCCCCTTTAATCTATATATTTTTTTGATAGTCTGCAGAACAAACCACCGGTAAACAATAACTGGCCTAATTACCCTAACCTGCCTAGTTAACCTAATTAACCTGGTTAAGCCTTTAAATATCACTTTAAGCAGTATAGAAGTGTCTTGAAAAATATCTAGTCAAATATTATTTACTGTCATCATGGCAAAGATAAATTAAATCAGTTATTAGAAATGAAATTGAAATAAAACAGAAATTGGGGGAAAAAAATAAATGAGGCTAATAATTCTGACTTCAACTGTAGGTGAACAACTACCAATTACCAACATCCTTAAAAACATATTTTGAGTTTTACAGAATAAACAGAGATGGTGAATAACTGATAACAGAATTTTGATTTTGGTATGAACTTTCCCTTAACGGGTGCTTTTTGGGCTCTATGTATTACATTACTGTAATTGGAGTGTATTTAAATACAGTGTCTAAACAAAGAAAACATTCACACAATATGAACTCAGTGTTTCTGTGTGTATAGAAATATCCGGAGACGCATATTTCACAGCACGATCAAAGGAAGCGGGAACACGCTTTGTGTGATATTTAAATTGTGTCTTAAGGTTTGGGGGGATTGAAGTCACACTCCATACAGACCCCAATATGAGGCAATCAACAGTCACTTTCTCTGTGCTCTTTCATCTGTCTGCTCGCTCTTGTTCTGCCTCCCTGACTCGTCCGTTTACCGCGGTTAATCCCCACAGCACAGCCACTTTCTGAAGCGGTGAAGCAGTTATGCACAGAGCCTCCTTTCGTAAATTCAGATACTGTTACAGTCAAAATGATCAGCCCTTCTGTGAAATTTTCTTTCTTTTTCAAATATTTCCCAAATGAATCAGAATCAGAAACAGTTTTATTGCCAAGTGTGCTTCACACACTCAAAGAATTTGTTTTGGCTACAGAAGCTTCCAGTGTACATAAAGTACACTGCCTTGCATGGTTCAGGATTGGTAGAGCTACGCATTGATGAATTGGCTCTTCAGTGTTTGAACTCTCAGTAATGATTAAATCACACTGAACTGAGCTAAACTGAACTGAACTTAAACACTAAAACCTGAACCACACTGTTCCAGTTACTATGACCATTTATGTGAAGCTGCTTTGACACAATCTACATTGTAAAAGCGCTATACAAATAAAGCTGAATTGAATTGAATTGAATTAAAGTGACAAGTGACAACGAAAAATAAATATGAAAAAAAAGATGATAAACATTAAACAGAGAAAATCTGGATGTGTGTGGATCTGAATTGTAGTGTATTTACAGATTTGTTTTAAATCTACAGGTTATAAGGTGTTGTGTACAAATGCAAATGGAGAAAGTCTCGCATTCTATATTGATATAAGGTGCTTTGTACAAGTGCGTATGAGAAAGTATTGCACGTTTATAGCACAGTTGGGGGATATTTAACTGTTCATGAGGTAGAGAGCCTGAGGGTAGAAACTTTTCCTGTGTCTGGCTGTTTTTGTGCTTGGTGCTCTGAAGCGCCGACCAGACGGTAACAGTTCGAACAGGTAGTGTGCTGGGTGCGAGGCATCCAGAGTGATTTTGCGAGCCCTTTTACTCTGGAAGAGTACAGTTCTTGAAGTGTAGGAAAGGTAGTGCCAGTGATACGTTCAGCAGTCCGGACTATTCGCTGTAGCAGTGTTGGGCAAGCTACTTGACAAATGTAGTGAGCTAAGCTATTAGCTACTCTACTTAAAATGTAACTTAACTACACTAAAGCTACCCCCTGGGAAATATAGCAAGCTAAGCTAAAAGCTACATGGCAAAAGTAGCTTAGCTATATCTAAACTATTTTACAATTTTCATTTTTAAATCGAAGCAACTTAAATCCAAGTCAATCATATCTTAGTGATTAATAAAACTGTCAATGAACCATATGAGGCATAATAGTTTAGTTCAGTTAATTACTGTAAATAATATGCTGTTCCAAACAGAAACACATTATAGTACATAACAGCTAAAACAAAAACAAAAAATCCAGTAAAACCAGGTGTTACACATTTAAAATACTATAGTAATTTATAGTAAAGGGAAACATTTTTGATAATATATATATATATATATATATATATATATATATATATATATATATATATATATATATATATATATATATATTGTAATAAGCATTATAGTGTTATATATAATAAAGTATTTATATTTTTTGAGCACAGCATCAGAAATTAAGTTATTGCATCTTAACATGTACTTCTCGAGGTATGGTCACAAGGAATCCTGCTTCAGAAATAACTCCTCTCCCTCAGTCATCTTTCCATCAAGCAAGTTTCACCTGAGGTGGCAGTAACGCACCAAAAACTTTGTTGTCTAACACCATAAAACAGGAAGAAGAGGAAATCATCCTTCTCCCTATCATATGAATTTACTTTCTTCGGCTGGACACCGGCCTCACAGCTCAGTGAATGTCGGTGCCGTCACTTATTCATCCGCAATTGGTAACTGTAGCTTTGTGGACACTACTGCGCTACTTGACTAATAAAATAGCTCCGCTACTGAAAAGCTATTTGATTTTGAAAGTAGCGACGCTACCGCCACGCTACTGAGAAATGTAGTTAACTACTTGTAGCGACACTATAGCCCAACACTGCGCTGTAGTCTACGGAGGTCGGATTTGGCAGCTGAGCCAGACAGTGATTGAAGAGCAAATGACAGTTAACAGTGCAAGAAATTTTTCACAGTATTACCTATAATAATTTTTCTTCTGGAGAAAGTCTTATTTGTTTTATTTTATCTAGAATAAAAGTAGTTTTTTATTATTATTTTAAACCATTTTTAGGTCAATATTATTAGCCCCCCTAAGCAATATTTTTTCTCAACTGTCTACAGAACAAATCTATAGAAATTGGGAGAAAAAATATACAGGATTCTGACTTCAACTGTATGGTACGAAGGTTCTCGAATCCCTCATTGTATCACTATCTGATAATACAAACCTTCTTACCAACATTCCCAATAGCTCTTAGATTAACCATTCCAAATTACTGACTGACAGTCCAAACCCCGTAATCTCAGAGGCACTTTTTAATTGTCAACAACAAAACATCTTTATCAGTCATCTGTTTCGGAGCGCATTCAGATTTGAAATTACCTCAACCATTGTTTCACAAGCAGCTCCACTGATTAATGAAACCCCATTGTGAAGATGGCAACTCTGGGGATACTTGCATTTAAGCCAATGAATGGGGTTATTATTGCTATGACAAACCTACCATTAGGTGATTATTAGTGGTGTTTACAAAGGCAAGCTATTCTATCATAATCGCTCATAGCAAGGGTTAGGGATTTCAGCAAAACACTAACTACGTAACTTTGGCATGAAACTCATTCTGGGGTGTTTTTCCCAAAACAACAAGGAAAACTCATGGCTAAACTAGTATGATGAATCATTTGGGGGGAAAAAAACAATGTTGTGACAAGTATTTCCTAAAAACATGGTTACACTGTAAAAAAATACAGGATTCCACACAATTCATTCATGTCGTCCTAACACAAATCGATTAAGTTAACTCATCAAATTTAACTGGATTAAACATAAAACAATTAAGGGGTCCCAAAAAACATCTTAAGAGATGTGTCGCTTCAGCTCATTTGAAATAAGTAGTTTGAACAAGCAGCATAAATCATTATCTGAGTGTACTCTGCCACAGTTTGTTTGAACCACATAAGACGTACTTAAGATTGTATCGAGTTCAGTACCAATCGGTACTGAAATGTTAAAAAATGTCCCTTTTTTCACAAACATTTGAGCGCTTTTGAGCGCGTTCCTAAACACAACTGACTGGCCATTGTGTTCACGTGCTCAACAAAAATGACTGATTGGCTGGGAAAAGCCATTGGTGCAGACACGGGTACATGGACACTGAAGTGTTTCAAAGCCATTTTATATTAGCGTAAAATTGATGTTTTTAAAATATTAGTACTGATTGGTTCCGTACTCTATACTTTTGACAACCCTAGACATAATGCTTACGTTATGACATTCCTCAAGGTATCATTACTTGTAAAAATAACCCATCTTTTTGAAGGCAATAAGGTCCCGTGAAATTAAATTAATTTGTTTTTTAGATGTTACATGTTAGTATCAGTTTGTTAGACTTAATGAAATAAAATAATAAAGCTTGCAGTTTGCCACGTCAGTCTAAAGAAGTCAACAATCTTTTGACATTGCCTCATAATTTAGTTCCTCATCAAATCTTCTGACCAATAAATTTTTGACTAACAAATATTGCACAATTCAAAAAGAAATCATGGGGCCTTTAAAAAGCAAGAGAAATCCTTGGTTTCAGCTTCACAGCAAGTGGCACTCTTGTGGTTCAAGACAAAATCAATTGAGCAAATCAGTTGTCAAATGCAAACAATTACTTTTTAAACATTCAACATCCTGCTGTGCAAGAAATCCTATATAAGTGAATTTCATCTTTCACTATTGACCTGCTGTACTTTTGTTAAATAGGGAAAAACATTTTACATGTAACTTTTAGCATATTCTTGCTTTTGATGACCAATCAAAAGATGTAAGACACCAAAACAAGCCCATGTTAAAGCTTAGTTGAATATTAATTAGGCTTATTTTGTTATCAATGATTTTTCAAGTAGACTTTTTTTACAAGAAAGGCAGGTAACATTGTGAAGCATTACATTATTATTAAATTTATTATTATTATTATCATCATTATTATTATTGTGTTTTTTTATTATTCAAATGATGAAATTCTAACTGAGGAAAGTTGAAAGTGTCAAAGTAATTTGTCTAATAAATGACATTGGACTACAGTTTTACAGTAAAGATTCCTAATATATTTATATATTTTTTTATGATAGATGGTGTAATAAATGAGCACTGTTTATATATATATATATATATATATATATATATATATATATATATATATATATATATATATATATATATATATATATATATATATATATATATAAATATATATTAATTATATATAACTCATTCCTAATAACTGATTTATTTTACCTTTGCCAGGATTACAGTAAATAATATTTTACAAGATATTTTTCAATGTTTTTCAGCAGCAGGAACTGAAAGACTAATCAGGATATAGGGTTCGATGAATGCAGCCATGTACGGAGACATCCTGAATGAAAGCCTGCTTCAGAGTACTCTTGACCTAAGACTCGGGCAACGGTTCATCTTCCATGACGCAAAGCACACCGCCAAAATATCGATGGAGTGGCTTCACAACTACTCTGTGAATGACCTTGAGTGGCCCAGCCAGAACCCAGGCCTAAACCCTATTAAGCATCTCTGGAGAGAGCTGAAGATGGCTGTACACAGTCACTTCCCATCCAACCTGGTAGAGCTTGAGAGGTACTGCAAAGAGGAATGGGCAAAAATTCCCAAAGACAGGGATGCCAAGCTTGTGGCATCAGGACTTGAGGCTGTAATTGCTGCCAAAGGTGCATCAACAAAGTATTGAGCAAAGGCTGTGAATACTTATGTACATGTGGTTTATCAGTTTTTTTTATTTTAAATAAATTTGCAACAATTTCAAAATATATATTTTTTCACACTGTCATAGGGTATTGTGTGTAGAATTTTGAGGAAATAAATGAATTCAATCCATTTTGGAATTAGGCTGTGATGTGGAAAAATGTGGAAAAAGTGAATAACTATGAATTCTTTTCGGATGCACTGTACAACAATGATATTATATATATATGTATATATATATATATATATATATATATATATATATATATATATATATATATATATATATATATATATATATATATATACATATATATATATATATATATATATATATATATATATACATATATATATATATATATATATATATATATATATACATATATATATACATATATATATATATACGTATATATATACATATATATATATATACGTATATATATATATATATATATATACATATATATATATATATATGTATATATATATATATATATATATATATATATATATATATATATATATATATATATATATATATATATATATATATATATATATATATATATATAAATAGATTTAGAATTCCCTTATGTGTAAACCCTGCTGGTAACTGCAGTTACAATATGTTCAGTATTCAGTGTTGAGAACATCAGCTGATGTCAATCTGTGGGTCACACATGCCCTCTGGACAGCGAACAGCTAATGAGAATCGAGCATGAAAAAGTGGCTTCCCAGGTCTAATCTGTGAACAGCCTGCCAGTGTTTCTCCAGGAGAGGTGTGAGAGAGATTGTGTGTGTTCGAGACACCAGCAGTCTTGACTGGCATTTACACCTCTCAGGCGGGCGCCGTCACTCTAATTATTTCCTCGGGCAGCTGGGACGGGGCAGTGTGCCAGCCCAACAGCAGACATACACAGAGAGTGATCTCTAAAAGTGGACACTGCTGCCACAGCGGGACTCAAAGCTCATGTTCGTCACGCCGAGGAATCAATGACCTGTTAGTGGAAATCACTGTCTGATTCAGAGCTCGGCAGCTATTAATAACAGTGTCTCCATCCACTCGGGAGATCTGCGAAGACTAAAACGCTGCCTGAAGATAAAGAAGAAGAAAAAAAGACGTTATTGCCTACCTGTCCTCAATGAGCTGGTCTTTGTACATCCATGTGATTTCAGGAGTGGGATATCCCGTCACCACACAGGGGAGCAGGACACTTTCGCCGACCAGTTTAGACACATGTTGAGGCTCCTGGAGAAACTCCAGCGTCCTTTCCTCACCCGTTTCTGCACAAAATCGAGAAATGAATGCAGTCAGTGCTTACAAAACACAATATCACAAACGTAAATCATTTCTGACACTCTCAAAGACGTTCAGTTTGCTTGATCTGTGTCAGCAGTGTATTGTTCAACCCAGGCTTACTGAAGATATGTGCCCAGGGCTACATATTTGGGAACCACAAAATAGATGCACAGGGATAAGAATTGCAGTTTTATTTTTCACAAATCCAGCAGTGGTCCTCAACCACCGGGCCGCAGATCGATACTGGTCCATGGATCAATTGGTACCGCACAAGAAATCATTAATTATTTCCGTTTTATTTATTATCTGAGTCTGAACGATCTTTTATTTGGAAAAGTCATTTATTTTGAAAAATGACAGTATTCTCTCGCTTACATCTTGGAGGGCCCAAATTTAACCCACGAGCAAGCAAAATGAGTAAGAAACAAGGTGAAAAGACCCAGTGATGGACCCATGAACAGCCGAGGAATGGATCTGCAACCCAGTTGTCAATGAACCAGATGAATCCTCTACGGCTGTGTAGAAGATCAACAGATGGAGATCTCACGCATATTGTGTTTTTTCTAGAGTTTGCACAAGTTCGTTATTTCCAAGCGGCATGATACGGCGTGACGCTCTTCCCGCCTTCCAGACCAGACGCACTAAGTTGAATGAATCCAGTAAACGCACCGCAGGTCACATGACAAGACCTGACCATTCAGCTTCCACTTATATGGAATATACACATTTCGGTAAGACTAATAATCTCAGACAAACACAGAACACCCAAACACTGCAGTGTTTTGCAGTGCAGTGCAGTACCAGCAATGTTTTGTCAGCTTGTCTTCTTCTGAGAACGGTTGATGGTCACCTAGCTACCCCCTCCCCCCGGTCCGCAGTAAAATTGTCAAGCGTTGACCGGTGCGTGGAGAAGAAAAGGTTGAGGACCACTGCACTAGAGGCCAGCTACATTTTTGACAACTACATTTTTGAAAATCTTAAATACGTTAAATAGCCATGTTTTTACATATGTGCCATTTATCGTAAACCCACCAAAGGACGCTGTGTACATTTCTGTGAATCTCAAATATCACGTTTGCTCATCTCATTTACACACCCTTCTCGCACGAGTCTGTGAGAAGATGGCCTTGTTGTGCAAAATACATTAGCTTGCTATCAACTGACCCACCCACCCCTTCTCTAACCCAACCTATAATGTTTTCAGAAGCAAACTAAATAAGTGTGCTTTTACCATGTTTTTTTTCATTGCTTTTATTTTATTTATTATTATTTTTTACCTGGTTTCTGGCACTGTCCTTCTTTTATTTTCTCAAATTCACTAGAGGTCACATATGCAATTTTTTGACAAAAAATACCTAATTGCCCACGTTTTCTAATGCATGCCATTTCTTGTAAATCCACCAGAGGTTGCTGTGTATATTTCTGCAAAATTCAAAGAGATTTCTTCCTTTTCTAGTTTTTTTTATGTAGTTTCTGGAATTGTTCTTTGCTAGATTTGTTCGCAAGCAAAATAAACATTGTAAATTTGATTTTACGCAAACTAACTGTGTCCATTCACAGGCATAACCAACATTAAGTGAAAACAATTTGTGAAATTTATGGTTCATAAAATTTTTTAAATAGTTTTTTTTTTTCATTTAGCTTTTTTTTAAGTATATTTAAATGTTTAAAAACATTTTGACAATGTAAATCATTTAAACCTTGCTTATTTTACCCATAATTATTAAGAACTGGTACAGGTTTAACAAACAATATCTTTAATCAGAAAAACAGATGTACCTATAAAGTCAAGGGTACGTGAAATAATAGTATAAGTAAACAAATCCAAAAAGCACAGACATTTGTTAATGTTTGCCACAAAAATTGCAAAAAACTGCTAATTCTTTTTTTTAATTTAAATTTTATCTGATTTTTAAAAAAAAAACTTGGTGGATTGCATAAGTGTGAGACATTTTTCAACATGTTTGGGTCATTTAAACAAAGCTGTGATAATACTGAAAACTATGATAAATTTAGTCACTATAATCATGCTGTGAATTTGTCACATCGTTGCATCTCTGATACATTATTCATAGAATGCATTTGAATGTTTACAATCTACAGACTACATTCAACCCTTTAGGCTTTAATACTCATTGTTTATTTATCTCAGCGAGAAGGAAGAAGAGGTGTTTTATTTGCTCCTTTACATATTGGCTTGTGCTCCAGGTTTAGTGTGATAACCTCAGCAGGTGACGCTGCTTTGGGCCTGATTTATGTTATCTAATATCTATGAGCCTGGAAAAATAAATCTGCATGCTGAATATCTGCCTCAAAGGAGTTCATTCCCCCTTAACTTCAGCATAAATCACATTGTTCTCTTTGATAACGCCACACATAGCTTTAAATCTCTCTCTCTCTCTCTCTCTCTCTCTCTCTCTCTCTCTCTCTCTTTTTCATGCAGTTGTCCCTATTTCAGTATCAGCTATCAATGTCTCCTTTTATTCTCAGTTTTTGTTCTTTTTGAACAAATAAATAATTAATTTAAAACATTTGAATTTATTTTTTTTTAAATAAAGACACAGTATACTGTACAATTGGTCTTTTACAGGCCATGCAGTAGTATATTGGTAATTACAAAAAAGCTAAAATTAAAAGTTTCTTTTTTTTTGGTTATTACAAACCATTATTTTAAGATTTTATGATATTTATAAGTATAAATTAGTGCTGGGAAAAGATTAAATGTGAGTAACTGCAACCAAAATAAATGATTTATGATAATATATTTGACAATATATTAGCCCCCTGAATTATAAGCCCCCCTGTTTATTTTTTCCCCATTTTCTGTTAAAGGGACAGATTTTTTTTTTCAACACATTTCTAAACATAATAGTTTTAATAGCTAATTTCTCATAACTCATTTTTAATGACTAGATATTTTTCAAGACACTTCAATACAGCTTAAAGTGGCTTAACAAGGTTAATTAGGTTAACTAGGCAGGTTAAGGTAATTAGGCAAGTCATTGTATAATGATGATTTGTTCTGTAGACTATCAACAAAATATATAGCTTAAAGGGGCTAATAATATTATCCTTAAAATGGCTTTTAAAAAATTAAAAACTCCAGAAGAAAAAATATCTGACAAACTGTGAAAATTTCCTTCATTTGGGAAATATTTAAAAAATAAAAATAAATAAATCAAAGTTGGGCTAATAATTCTGACTTTAACTGTACATATAAGGGGTGAAAAAATGATTGATATTGGTTTAGTAATAATCATAACCGGTTATATTGTACTGATGTCATTTATCACGTATGCCTTATATGGTGGTAGCGTACTTTAGCGAGGGAGGAGACCACGAGTAATTAAAATGCTCCAACTACTTAAAAAGCAGATAACTGTGCACAATTCACTGCTTGTGAAATAGCTAGGCTACTTGTGAACCCAGTTAGGAACAAAATGAAAGCTGTAAAGCAGGGCTATTTAATTAGTTTGTCATGGGAGCCAGTTCATGAAAAGCATCCCACATGAGGGGCCGGAGAGATATGACTTGCAATATAAGTGATGACAAAACAGCATATAAGAGCCCATATGTTGGATTTTTGCTCCTTAAGACACCCATGTTGCATTTTTCTACATTAAAATGTTAATATGTTGTTTTTTGAAATTACATAATATCAGTGCACTGTACAATGTGGCTTTTTTACGAACATAATCAAATGTATTTCAAAGCACAACAAAAGCAGTGCAATGCTTAAGTAGGCTTCTTCTACATTCAGGCACATTCAGATGTTATGTTTTAAACTGCGTAACAATTAGGGATGCAATAATTATAGATTTTGGTTGTACGATTACAGCGTGAAAAAAAAACATGGTTTCACGGTTATCACGATTATTATGCATTTAATAAATTCACCACACTACTAGTTTAGAAAATCACAAGAAAACTGCTTATATTTGAGTGTTGTTTATTGCTGCTCAGTAAGCAAATACAGCACAAAATATTAATAAAAAAAACAAACACTAGTCCATTTTTCTATTTGGACTTAAAAATAAATTGAAAAGTTTTTGATTTAAACATGAGTGATAATTTTACAATGAAAATAAATGAAAGAACAATAAATAAATAAATAAAAACAAGAATAAATAAAAAAAATCGTATTAGTCTAATGCTAATTTTAGCTATGTATTAGCTATTATTTTAAATGAACAGTTGTTGTCATCTGCGTTCATAACCTACATAATCATTTTAATAATTTTCAATAATTCTTCTATATGAATAATAATAATTTATGATAATAACGTATCTTTTGTTTACATTGCACTAAAAGCCACGCACAACTCTCACCACTACAGCATGAGATAATTTCTACTGTGTGCACCTGGAGGGTGCGAGTGCGTCAGTCATCACCACACCACTCCCAAAATGCGCACGTCTACATTGGAAATAACGAACTTGTGCGCGGTAAAGACAGAATATGCGAACGGCCTTCTGTTATAGTTAATCCAATGTGCATGCATATTAGCCTTGGTATAATCTCTGAATTTTAAACTGGCACACAGTTAGCATAACTTTGTTTAGTTGCAGCAGTTTTGTTTCATGCAAAAGAAACTCAGTGCTGGGAAGTCTTTACGGTTATTTAACCGCAATGAATTAGAGCACGGTTATTAGTGAAGTCGGCTAATCGTTGCATCCATAATAACGATATCAGTGCATTGTACAAAAGACCTTTTCCACAAACATATCCAAATGTTTCTGGCTGCCCGCGCCACTGGCTTAATGTCAGGTGACTCACGCTCTGCGCAGCCTTTAACTTCAGCTTGTGCTGTATTAAACAGACGCACGTCACTTCATAACTATAGCGTAGGGCTGGGCGATTTTTCCGATTTTTTCGATTAATTCGAATTTACGTTTTAAGACGATTTAATTTTGAATGAAATCGAGAAATCGTGATTTTTAAAAATATATATATTTAATACATTATAATGGCGCCAAAGCGCTTGGGTTCACTCTCTGTATGAAGCAGGAAGCACACCAGAAGCGCCTCTCGGCGACGCGCCGCACAGCACCACGCCATGGATTATAGAATTCTAAACAGGTTTCTATACACACACCGGCGCCGCCCATCCACGATTCACGAAGCAGTTCATATTTCAGCCGCACCACAGAGCGCCATCTGATTAGTTTCATGTTAAATATCATGTCAATGTGCGCGTTTGGTGTGTGAAAGTTTAAACTGTCATGTCCGCGCGGTGTCGCGGCGCTTCTGGTGTGCGACCTGCTTGACTGACTGTTAAGTCATGTAGGATTTTACTTGTTGCACGTCTCTGTGGATTGTCAAGACATTCCCTCATCAAGTCGATAAACTCGATCTCAACATGTATGAAGGACGTAAAAGCCTGCCATGTGAAAAACCGCGCCGATCTTTTGGTTTGAACACGAGCAGAGGTGAGGGACTGTAGCAGTAAAAATGAAAGTACCCGCCCCATGACGTCATTTAGCGGACCTAGTTGAAAACCAGACAGATCAGCCAGCATAACAGAGAGTGGAGCAAAGCGCATCAAATGATCGGTATTTAAAAGGGGGAAAAATAAAAATAGATTCAATGTATTATTTTATATTAGACACACATCTGGTGCTTGTATTTGCTCCTGCTATACATCCACAACTTCACACATTGGGTTAAATTAGACTTTACAGTTTCCATGTTCAGTCCTTTTTTTCCACTGTATCTTTTTAAGAAAAAGGCAGCAGCATTTCAACCTGTCATTCAATCAGAAGACAAAGTCAAAGCCGAGCTGACAGCCAATCTTTCCTAGGCTCAGCAAAACTAGCAAAAATACCTCTGTATTCCTGCAACTGCAATATTTACACAAATATTTCTTATTCAAATCTTCAGCAACGCTATTTAACTCGTGAATTTGTTTTACATTTATTTACACCTTGACCGATTTTTGTATGACATGGCCATTAAAAATACAATGTTCCTTAACCAGATGGTTTTTCAAGTTACTTATAAAGAGAATGTTACTTCAGTCATGTTGTTGTAATGTTTTGAGAAGACTAGTAACAATAAAAAAAAATAAAATAAACCGAAATCGAAATCGTGAATCGGTCAAACTTTATAAAAAACCTAGATTTTTTTTTTTTTGCTAAATCGCCCAGCCCTACTATAGCGGCTGTTTTTTAGCTTAACTAAATTTATTTTTGCTGTCTTGATCACTATTTGGAGGACCAGAACAAATTGCCTCAGGGGCCGAGTTTGGCCCGTGGCCTGCCAATTGAATAGCTCTGCTGTAGACTCTCTCTCTCTCACTCTCTGTGGCCCCTTTGACCTGCTGGTGTGTTCATGAGGTAACATTTTCGAGCGAGTGTTCTCCACCGCATCATCTTAATGAATCAGCTGAGAGTGTCACGGCCGTTTAACTTTACTGACCGTTAGAGCCAATCAAAGCCCTTTCTGTTGAGTGCGTGGTCAATCACAGGCGCTTAAGAACTCCCTCAAAAACGCCCAGATTATGTCTGTCTGAGGCATTGGGCGTGGCTAACATACTTAACCACGCCCCTAAAACTTTCAGTTTTGACAACAAACAGAAATGGTGAGGAGGTTGTGTCTGTTAGGTTGTAATAACTCTCCGGATACCAATTTCCTGACCTTTTTGAATGAAATGCCTACTTTACTACATCCAAGCTTGCAGTAAAAAAAAAAAAAAAACACGCCACGCCCTCTGTTTTCTCATTTACTAAAAAGATATCAAGCCTAATTTTGTTTATCACACTAATATATCAGCCGATATTTATACATCACCAATATATCACAACCTAGCAATAATTACCTGTCAGTATGTGCAACTGTGCTTCTTCACTGGTCTTGGTGGGTCCAGCGTTGTCGATGACACAGCGGTACAGACCCGCGTCTGTCTCTGTGGCGTTACTGATAACCAGAGCTCCACTGGGCAGACTGAAGACTCTGTGGTCCAGCTCCACCGCCTCTTTATTCTGTTCCCAGCGGATGAAGGACACCAGGTCTGGGTTGACTTCACAGCTCAACACTTGACTGTCGCCCACCCGCACCGACGCCATCTCAGGCTGACTGAGGAACCGCGCTATACCTGAAAACAGACAATTAAGAAAAAGAATGACTATAAATTCATGATGACATTCAAGACTGCACTGAAATTTAATTGTTCCACTTTTTGTGCAAGAGCTTGTATTTTGATAATTTCTTCATGTTTGAATTCTTTAACAGCATCACCATCATGTCTCATTCAAAGCAAATTACACAATAGGAATGCACTGATATAGTCATTTTGATTCATAGCAATATCCAACAACTATTTATATTTGGAAGCAGATAACAGATATATAGGGCGACACCAGAGATGGGAAGTACTTTGTAACTGTACTTAAGTAGATGTTTCTAGTATCAGTACTTTAATCCACTATATATTATTTAGACTACTTTTTACTTTTACTCCTTACATTTTTACACAAATATCAGTACTTTCTACGTCTTACATTTTTATATCGACCTCGTTACTCGCGTTTTAATGTGTTTGTGGTGCGATCTTTATTATTTCTTGATAGTATGTAATTTGAACACCTTTTTGATTTAATCAATCTAATTTTTGTCATTGCGCGCTGCAGTGCACGACTTTTCAACCAGGGCAATCATGCGCCGTACGTAGGCTTGTTTATTCAGCTTACCATGGGAACGGCAAAAATGGTAAACAGGCATAGATATATACATTAGATGTCGCCTGGCCTATTGTTGTCTATTGGACGGAATGCGTCAATAGCGTCGCCATCTTGCTACAGGGTAGCGCTCCTTTGAAATGAATGCAGGACCAAGGTATAGTGGAGGACTGTGGCCATCCAAAGCCAGAGATATACACATATACACATATATCTATGATCGGGAGTTTTCCTGGATGTTAGTAATTTTTTTCCAATTACGAAAATTATAATTTTACATCACTTTTTTACATTGATGGATCAGTGACCGCACGGGCATTCCTGACAAAAAGCTTGTGTTTGTGTGTACAGAAATGTACTATTAAATTTAATGTAATCCGTGTTCTGAAACACACCTCCTCTGCTTTCACTTCTCATACTGACGGAGGGAGCGATTCGTTTGTGAATGAATCCCCCGAACGACTCTTTCACTAACGTTAGCCGACAATAATACAAGTTTCTGGCAGCGCAGCATCTCGTTGTCATATTTCTTTTGCATTGTTTGCTGATTTTATTCAACAAAACTAGCATAAGCCGAGTGTTTAATGCGAGTTGGAGCTGCTTTGCCGTATGGTGAATGCAGTAAGTGACTGTTATCATCAATAACGTTACCCGATTAGCACAAAAGTTCAGAACATACAAAAACAGAAAAAAACTTAATATTACCTATGAAATGTTCTGCCTTTGTGCTTTGTTTTCTTTGTTTGCTCGTTACTACACCCGTAGACAGCGCTAAAGTCCCGCATCTTCACGTAATAACATGTCTTGACTAGTGCGGTTGAATGACATTTGTCCTGGTAGCACTGTACCAATGTGCGATGCTGTATCAATGCGATATCTAGTGTATCTATGGCAAACAGGGATGAGACAGGGAATCAGCGATGTAAACATGACTGTTCTCATGTTTATACCCGGTAATAAGATGTGTTTTGGTTGATCGGATCACAGGTAAAGGAGACACATTCCTGTTCAGATCTGGCATTTAAATAGGGTTCAAGTCTTTTGTCCACTACTGACTGTGGTAAACTGCACTTCTCTTATTTCTCAATCTAATACCGTGAAAAAAAAAGCCTTTAACAACCATGTGTTTTTATCAACCTTTGTTCAGTTAGGTTACTACTAAAGCAATTAAATACTAAACAGTTGAAGAATTATTACTTACCCCCCCCCCCCCCCCCCCCCCCTGTTTATTTTACCCCAATTTCTGTTTAAAGGAGAGAACATTTTTTTCAACAATTTTTTCAACAAAATAGTTTTAATAACTGATTTCTAATAACTGATTTATCTACATGATGACAGTAGATAATATATTTTTGTAGACACTTTTATACAGCTTTAAAGGCTTTCCTTGGTTAATTAGGTTAACTAGGCAGGTTAGTGTGATTAGGGGAGTTATTGTATAATGATGTTGTTCAGTAGACTATGGAAAAAATGTAAAGCTTAAAGAGGCTAATAATTATAACCTTAAAATGGTCCTAAAAACTGCTTTTATTCTAGCTGAAATAAAACAAATAAAACATTCTTTACAATAAAAAAATATTATCAGACATATTTACTATATCCTGTGATTTACCTTAAACATCATTTTAGAAATATGTATTTGAGAATATATATTTTTTTATCATTTGATTAAATATTTATTTTGAGAAATATGTAAAAAAAGAAAATAAAAATTCAATGGGGGGCTAATAATTCTGACTTCAACTAAATATATATACAGTTGTAGTCAGAATTATTAGCTTCCTTCATTTTTTTTTCTTCTTTTTTAAATATTTTCCAAATTATGTTTAACAGAGCAAGGAAATTTTAACAGTATGTCTGATAATATATTTCTTCTAGAGAAAGTCTTATTTGTTTTATTTCGACTAAAATAAAAGCAGTTTTTAAGTTTTTTAAACACCAATTCTAGGGACAAAATTATTAGCCCCTTTGAGCTATATTTTGTCTCGATAATTCATAGAACAAACCATCCTTTTACAGTAACTTGCCTAATTACCCTAACCTGCCTAGTTAACTTAATTAAACTAGTTAAGCCTTTAAATGTCACTATAAGCTGTATAGAAGTGTCTTGAAAAATATCTTGTCAAATACTATTTACTGTCATCATGGCAAAGATAAAAGAAATCAGTTATTAGAAATGAGTTATTAAAACTATTCTGTTTAGAAATGTGTTTTAAAAATGTGTGTATGTATGTATGTATGTATGTATGTATGTAGGTATGTGTGTATGTATGTAGGTATGTGTGTATGTACGTATGTATGTATGTATGTATGTATGTATGTATGTATGTAGGGATGTGTGTATGTATGTATGTATGTATGTATGTATGTATGTATGTATGTATGTATGTAGGGATGTGTGTATGTATGTATGTATGTATGTATGTATGTATGTAGGTATGTATGTATGTATGTGTGTATGTATGTATGTATGTATGTATGTATGTAGGTATGTAGGTATGTATGTATGTATGTATGTATGTATGTATGTATGTAGGTATGTATGTATGTATGTATGTATGTATGTATGTATGGATGTGTGTATGTATGTATGTATGTATGTATGTATGTAGGTATGTGTGTATGTATGTATGTATGTATGTATGTAGGTATGTGTGTATGTATGTATGTATGTATGCATGTATGTATGTATGTATGTATGTACGTTTTTATTTACTCCTGAACAAACTAATGTGTTGTGAGGGTTAATATTAAGTCTAAGCAAATTAGTACGCATATGAATTAGCATTCACTTTAGCAGATACTGCCAAAGCTTTTGAAATGTTGCAATACAACAGAGCGTTTCGCCTGTAGGCTAACATTATTTGTCTGTGTGATCTATTTGTTTTAGGGTGGAGAAAGTTATTGCATTTTGATTAATTGCGCTGTAATAATGCACACCGAAGAGTCAACCGCAATAACACCACATGGATTACAAAAGTAAATACGGCCTATTTTAATATCATGTTGACTTTAAAATGGTTAATTATCGTTCTGCGGCACTGAGAGATTTCTACAAGAAGCTTTTTTAGAGCTGAAAATAAGGACGTCTAAAACCCAAGGGCACATTTCACCATTTAATATTTGTAAATGAAACTGATGGTGCTGAAAAACAGTCATGGCACACAAGTGTTCACACATGCTGGAGACTCTCTGGTGTCTCTCGAGTGCCTGAGCTGCCAGGAAGACGGTCTGTGAGCAGGATATGACAATACATAAACTTAAAGCAAGAGTCTTAGAGCAACTTTTCATTCTCTTGAAGTTAACACTGTGGTTATACAAGACATGGCATCTTGCTGCCTTGGACACAGCTGCTTTAGCATTAGTATTACTGCTAAAGCTAAAACAGGTATGGATTTCTTGAAGTAGAACATAATAACTCAGGCATGAGAAGGTCTTTGTGAGAGACAAACAGAGAGAATTGATGGGGTGTTCGTTGTCTAACATTAGCCGTTACAGACATGCCATACTCTCACTGTCTCCTAATGCACAAGCGCATGCAGCGAGAGATGCTATCAGCCGCTAGCTCTCAGTGAACAGAGAACGGCATTCATTCATCTCCACAGGCTCTGCTTTATAACTGCACACAGAAAGAGCACACTGTGGGCTTTTAATCTCCGCTTAAGCTATATACAAAATCAGGCTTTTACAGCCGGACAGCTTTCATACTCTTAAAGGAAACATTTAGGAGAGACTTTTGTCCGCTAAGTGTAAGTGCTCCTCCATTTCCAGCCAATCAAGAAAAAACAAGACAAATCTTTATGTCGCACAATACATTTACAACACATGCAAGTATTAATGTAAGCTAGCTCAGAGTCTCAACTTTATTATCCCGTTTAGGGAAACTAAAATTGCAGCAAGGTGTCAGGGTTTCAGGAAGGATGAGGGAGCGAGGACTCAAATGCAACAGAAGATGGTATTTATTAATAAAAATAAAACAAAAAGGACAACAAAAACCACCCCGAGGGGGAAAAACATAACAATAAAACAAACACTCAAACAAACTTGGATGGGCTGGCAGGACAAACAGGACTGGATCTCACAGGACATGGAAATAACGACGACGAACTGGCACAGAACAGAAAACATGAAGGGATTATAAAGCAAAAGAAAACTGACACAAACAGGTGAACATGACAAACTAATAATGAGTTAACAAGGAGGGTGGGACTAGACAATAGACGGGAGAGCGCATGACAGAGACAAGACATGCGCTCACGTAAAACAGGACAAGAACATGCAGCCAATGAGAGAACTCATTAACCGCATGTTCATGACAACACAAGCACAACAATGAAGCACACGACAAAAGCACGTGACCACAATGTAAACACATAGCCACGTGCTTTGACAACAGACGCAAGACATGAGCACACGATGAATGAAAACTCACCGTGCGCTCACACACGCAGCGTGCATGCTTCATCCCAGCGCCGAACAAAACCGAAACAACTAGACTGAGACGCTGGGAATGAAACACCACGCTGCAGACAGACGAAAACACGAACAAGAGTACAAGAGCGCGCGCGTCCGAGGGACGCAGAGCCCGCGCGGCCGAATCAAGCGGGAGCGTACACCCACGACGGCTCGCGCACACAGAGACAGAAACAGGACAAGACAGCTAGTGCCCGGGCTCTGCCACCAAAAAAAGAAATTTACAAGACCAGAGTGGCAGAACCCTAACACAAGGTGCCATAACAAAGGCGAAGTTCCATGTACCACACAACATACCATACATCATTATGTAGGTGCATCTCTCTCGCCTCGGACTCATTTAATGACCTAATGGCCACCATTATAAAAAAAATTCTGGTTCTATTTGTCCTGCAAATAGGAACTCTAAAACGACGCCCTAATGGCAACAGCTGAAACACAGAGTACAATGGGAGATCCGGGGTGGATAGAATCCTCTAAGCTCTCTTTCAGAACATAATTATGGTAAATTACCTTTGGACCAGTTTGGTTAAAACCAATGATCTTGCCTGCCACCTTCACCAGGCTGCTCAGCCTGCGCTTACTTGACACACTCAGATTACCGAAGCTACAAATGCAAAAATATGAAACAGATTCAATAAATTGTTTATATTTCCCAGAGATGGGTTGTGGCTGGAAGGGCATCCGCTGCGTAAAAACTTGCTGGATAAGTTAGAGGTTCATTCCGCTGTGGCGACCCCGGATTAATAAAGGGACTAAGCCGACAAGAAAATTAATGAATGAATGAATGAAATTGTTTATGAAACTGTGAGAGTTTATTTTGCAAACAGCTGAAACAGATCGTTTCAGGTTTGTCCCTCTATGATGACACAGAGTGATCAATAACCATAATGGATAAATCCAATAAATGATTCCTGGGAATTAAATATTGATTTTAATTTTTTTATTAAATAATGATCAAGTTATTACATGAAAAGGCTGTGTGATATGAGACAAAATTATGTAGGAAATCTTCCAACTGTACAGCTTATCCGTCAAAAAATAGTATGCAAAAGTCATGCAAAAAAGTGTGACTAAAGAATAGAAAAACAATACCCTAGACTAGGAAAGCTCTGCTATCCACATTTTAAAAAGGTTAATTCGCTGTTAATCTATTCTCAAAGTTGGGTTGGGAGCTGGTTCTATTCTACGTAAGCTATGATGACTTTCACCTTGATAGTTTAGCATGGATGTATACCTGACCGGTGAGCATTCTGACAAAAAAATGCCTTTCTGAATCAAATCAGCAGGATGCCCTTATGGATCTTTCACTTACTTTAATCAAGTTATTTGCCTAATAGACAATAATATAATATAGGTGTTTATGTCAAGTGCTTTCAAGTAAGAGTTTCCTGTAATTTTGGGTGACTTTAACTGCAGTTTTACAGTTTCACTGTAACTCATGATCGCTTCATTTCATGCAACCGTGATAAACTGGGGTATAAGACGCAAATAAGGAGTAAGGACTGGTCAAATCAAATCAAATCACTTTTATTGTCACATCATCAGTTATGACTTAAAGAGTCACTGATTAAAGGATTACAGATTAAAGTGGTCAAAAAATAAATAAATAAATAAAAACAAAAATAAAAATACGCTGTTTGGAGCCTATGTAGGCCTACAGTTCAAAATCCATGTTTAACTGAATAAACAGTAAGTAACCACAAGAACATCTTATTGTAAATCATTTATTTTCATCACCAATTATCATAGTAGAACAGTTTCTCAAGCAGTTTGTGATGTATTTTGGAAATCAGAGATGAGCCCCTGGTCTAATGCGCCGCCTGGCTTGAGAAACCTTTCTCGAAGACATATATTTATTCATTATTTGGGTAGCACACATATTCTGAATGCCTTCGGCAAAATTTAAATGAGCCATTTTAATCTAGATTAATCTAGATTAAATCCAAGATTACAGTGAGATTAATCTAGATAAAATAGTGCCCACCTGTAATATATATATATATATATATATATATATATATATATATATATATATATATATATATATATATATATATATATATATATGAGGCAAATTAACTTTTTTAAATGCACTAACTAGCATAAACCTGGACAAGAATGAGAATCCATGCTGTTTTTTAAAGGAAAGGGTCCAGTGAGTAAGTCACTAGTTATTGATGGCTATGTGAATCATCCCTGCTGTTATATTCTTCCTCTGTTTTGTCCTTTTCCAACAAGCTCGTCCAAGAGCAACATTTGCTGAATGATTCATTACGCTGGTGTAAAGGCTACACGGGAAGCAGGGCTGAGCCATAAGATCTCGGACCTCACAAAAGCACTGAAGGCCCGCCACACACCAATAGCTGGGTTTCCATCCTAACATTAGGTGAATCTTTTCAACGTTCGCAAAAAAGAAAAGAAAAAGTGGCTAGAGTGGCTGATTGTAGTATTGTTAACCTAGCAACCATCAGAAAACAAGACAAGCTTAATAGTGACAGCTGATTAGTCACGCGGGTGTAATTTTGGCTGTGCCAGAGTTTATTAGCCATATGAGTTTCTATGTCCCATTATTCCTACCCTACTAAAAGCTGGTTGGCTAGGCTGGTCAAGCTGGTTTTAACTGGTAATCTCCCAGCCAGACCAGCTAAGACTAATGGCTGTAAACCAGACGGGAAGTGTCCAAAACCCCTCTAAAACCAGCCTGGTCAACCAGCTAAAACCAGCCAACCAGCCAAGGCTGGTTTAAGCTGTTTTTTCAGTAGGGTATTAACGACATTAATTCAAAAACCACCCCAAGTGAACTTCACACACACATTCTAAAACATTTTTAATTCTGAATTTTGCATGTTCATCATTGGTTTCTCATATGATACTAAAAAATGTGGATTAATACATGTAGTGTAATGGGAAGCAGGCTTGTGTACACAAGCACACACACAAACACAACGTCTTATTTGAAGTGGCTAGACCCAGACATTAATCTACAGTAAGTACATAAGTACATGCTACAGAATGGAGAATTGGATCGAAAGAGCCATTAAAGTTTATTAGCCAGACCCTTGTGTGATTTCACTGGAGAGGACAGTCCACTCAATGGTCAGATTGTCAGCTCTGTCACTGTTTATCCACTGTTTAACAGAAAAGCCACCAAATCACTAATTTAACTTGACTGTTTGAGATACAAGAAAACAGACAAAAAACTGAGTCATGAGAATTTACTATTGCAACTGTGCCTACTGAGCAAGTTCAGTCCATCAGCTTTTTCAGGGGTGTTTTATAAGGTTTCTAGAGCAACGAATACTCGACACTGGGTCACTAATGGAGAAAACGCTTGTAGGCTTGTCACGATATCTACTTTTTGTCGTACAATATATTGCACTAAATTATATTGCAATAAACGATATTATTGTCATTTTAAGACCACACTCTTTCAAAGAACACATAATAGTTTATTCTTAAAAATACTTTATTTAATATATTATATATTAATCAGGCACTAGAATCAGAAATTAGAAACGCATATGCTAGACAATTAAAATAATAATAAATGCAAACAACTATGTAAAATGTAAGTGCAATGTAAAAAGTAACAGAGGCTGCGTTAACTGCTCTATTTTCAGCTGTCAGACATCCACTTCATAATATATTATATTAACTTATAGTAAATACTAGTGTTTTTTAACCATACTGACAAAGAACCTTCCAATAGAGATAGAGATGTTGCACAATCAGCTAAAATGTGGCGAGAATTGGTTTTTATGTATGGGCGATATATGTTGCATTACTTAAAATGATTGAGGTCATGTCCATGTGTGCGATAAGCTGATATATTCATTATTGTGACAGGTCTAAACACTTGAAACATAATAGGCCCTATCATACACCCGGCGAAATAAGGCGCAAGATGTGTTTGGCATGATTTGTTGCTACTTTCAGACAAGCACAACCCTAATTTTGAAGTTACTCTGTGGACTTATGGGTGTGCTGGTCTAAAAAGGAGTTGTGTTAAGGCGCATTGTTGGCGTGATGCTATTTTGAAGAACTGAAATAGACCGCACCACTGAATAACTAAAAACTGGTCTAAAGTCCAGCACAGAGCACATTAGTTATGTGTCTATGCAGGTCTAAACGCTTACACATTGCTTAATACACATAGGATGTGCAGAAATACACAAATATATTTACATATGGAAAAATTCAAGGATTAAAATGTTACAAAAATTATTATTTTCTACATCATATATAAAAACCACTACCTTCATGCCTCCCCTCTGTGGGCTTTTTGAGTTTATTCATGACAATTTACATTAGTATAATGTTATTATTATTAGCAGTATTATTTATCACATGCATATTTATATTTGCTTTAATTAAAACAAGTTAAAATTTGTCCACTTGTCAGGTTTTGGACACATATGCATCCCCATAAGAGGCATAAGAACAGGACGTATGTTTGGATATAACTATAAATATATACCACACTACATTATTATTGTTCATTTATTAGTTTGCTGCAAATTAGAACTGAATTTAGAAATAGTTTTTAAACAAATCTTTGTGATCAACAAGCAAAAATAAATGTGTAGGCTATTGGATGTCTTCAGGGGAGTGAGTACAACACCGTTTCCTTCTCCACAAAAGTAAAGGAGTAAAAAGTAAAGAGAGAGTAAAGAGGCCAAATGGTGGAAGCTTGTTTTATTATCCTTGCGCTGCAGATGGTTTGTGTAACTTTTCGTGGTAGTGAAGTGTTCAGTTTTTTCACAAATTCCGCCATGTAAATAGCAAATGCACCATGGTGCGATGCAACTGACTCTTAAAGGGAATTGGAGATGAGACTCTGAATAGTTTATAACATGTTATGCTCAAAACACACCCATAACTCATTAGGAAAATAAGCACAACCACGTTAGACCATGCGCCGGGGCACAAACTGTATTTTTCTGTCCTTAAAATAGCAAAAGTGGATTCTGACATGCCCCTAATGCTTTTCCGCCATGCGCTTTAGACTTTGCACCTAGATTGTTAAAATAGAACATAATATCTTTCATTCTTCATTCTGGCCAACCTTACACTTTCAGACAACTTCATTGCAAAACAGATATTAATAAAGATGTTCACAAAAGTGTCTACATTTAAAAAAAACAATGTATTTGCATTTCAAAAAAGATTTGGTTAATGAAAATAATTATGTGACATCTTGTAGCATTAGATATGCCCGAAAGGTGCCGTTATTCACGTTCACAATGTTGTTAAAGATGAATGTTATTTTGTGCAATCTTGTTATTGCATTCCTGCAAAGATGACAGAATGTTTGCTTGCGGTTGCTGTCCTGCATCAAAACATGAGAGCACTTTAAACCATAAGTGGATCCGTAAATGGTACTAGCAATCAGGAAAGTACCAGTAAGAGGTGAGACGTTTTGCTTATAAATGAGAATAGTTTGAAAACTTTGCCGTCTGAACTCTCTGTATGAACTTTCAGCTTTTGTAGCCACCTAAGCATATGCAGTAAGGCATTTTTAGCATTTTCCAACATCTTGAAAATTTCTCGAGACCACCAGCATTCTGAAAATACATCAGGATTAAATTGAGACGTAGCCCTGAGTATACACTGGTTTCAATCAAGTTGTATGCTCACAATGTACAATTGTATGTATATAGCATAGACTGTAAAATATATGGACGTAGTATCCGTTACGTCACCCATAGGTTTCTGAAGAGCGCAAAAGAAGCCACAAGTAGGCATGGCCAACCGTCGCCATGTTGTTTGCGCGTCATAGCATCCACGGCGGCATACCAAACAAGGGCAAAGAGGCGGAGAGTGAGCGAAGCTACAGACACCTGCTGGCATTTTGCTTGGACCTGGCTTAGACACACTTTGCTTTGGGAGAACGCTTAATACTTTATTACATGTGACTCGTTTGTGTTCTGACCACATGTGCTTGGTTGTATACTATATCAATAAAGTGTTTAGACTTTTAAAAACACTGTAGTAATACACTGAGCCACTAAGTTTTGTTCTTATGACGTTTTTCAACAGGAGGAAAACGCGAATTACCTCCAAACACTTCAGATATAGTCTGTGTTAGTAAATGCAAGACTATTGATGAAATCCAGCATAACACTGTATGACAACGCTTCAGATGACTGTTCTAGAGCCTACGGCTAATCAGTCTGTCAGATTCTGCAGTGCATTACAGCTCTAAATATAAATATAAACAATAAATGATCTTAAATAAAACAAATACATGTATAGAGATGGTATATAAGTATGTAACTTTACTCACATGGGAAACGGAGGCCACGTGAATGGTTTGTGAGCACAATTAAGAGCACACAGCATGCCATGCCATCTGATAATTATAGGAAACAAGTCCAAAAGGCAGTTGACTGTGTAAAGTCACATAAAACAACACAGAAACACGTTGAATATGCTGACATCATGGCTAATCTGCCGGAGTCAGCTGAGGTGACGTGACGGCGACCAGCGGGACCTAGCTGTCACTCAAGTGGCCACTCCCTTAATCATGCAAACTCAATATAAATTAATATAAAGGAAACTGATGAGTTATAAAAAAATTCACCCCCCATATATATATATATATATATATATATATATATATATATATATATATATATATATATATATATATATATATATATATATATATATATATATATACACATATATAACAGCGGTTATAATAAGGATATATACAGGAAATAAATATAAATGATTAAAATATTACAAAACATATTAATTTCTAGTATATATTAATTTCTGATGTATATTTGTCATGAAGGGTAATATTAGCTGTATTAACAAAAATCTTTTTTTTGTACCAGGCTGTAAACACCCTTTTATCTGCTGTAAAGTTGGCCACTCTAACAGTGGGCTCAATTGAAATTGGCTCTATTATGGAGCCAGGAACGGCCAGGACAAGCGGAATTTCGATGAATTGCAGTTTTAGTTACTTCCGTATTGGCTTCCTGAGGGAGAGCAGGAGGTTGCCGCTTGGTATATAGTCTGCACATGCACTCTGAATTTTGCACTATACTTTTAGTCATCACTGAACTCAGTACAGCTGGGAAAAAATGCATTACACCAGATCAAAGACATTCTTATCACTCCTAACTTTAGCAGAGAATAAGTAAAGACACTGGACATATTTTTCTTTTGATCATATTAAGAATGTCCACTCGTGCAATCTAGTGAATTATTCTACGAAAGGCTGTTCGATAGTGTAACATTTTAAGTAGCATAGAGCAAATTCCAAACACTATGAGCCATAGTGAAAATGAAAAGCCCTGTGGAGAAAAGTAGGAACCACTAGCCCCGAGGCCCCAAGTGTGCCATGAAGCAGGGCCCCAACTTCCATTTATTCTCGTCAAACCGAGAAAAGAATTTGAGTGGGTATAAGGTCTCTTCTACCCCGCTGGGCTGAAGCTCATTCACTGTTCACTCGACTCTCTGGATATTCTTCTTTATTGGCTCTTAGAGGCGGCAGGCAGCTCTTTAAAAAGCTCCAGAAATTTACAGGCTTACAGACAAATAGTTCCCTCCATTTTGCAACAGTGGCTTTGGCCTGCAGAGAGAGAGTCGTGCTGAGCACGATTTACAGATGCTGTTAAAGCTGGATATGAGGAGATAAATCCGGGTCTGGGAAGGTCTTAGACGAAAACAAAGAGACCAACCTCACCGCAGCATGTGCTTGAGGAGCAGTAAACAAAAAGGTCGTAGCTCAAAGCCCAAACAAAGACCCCAACATAGAGTAGGGAAATAGACAGTATTACCTGCCATTAGAAAACATTTCAGGAAATTCTGAAAATAATGTCAACTGTGTGATGGGCATCCCCTTTAGCGGAAGTAAAAGTGAAGTGAAATATTTTTAATTCACCTATTATTAAGATTAAGCTAATTTAGCTATGAATCAGGCATAACTTATTGGTACTATCAGCATTTGCCTTCAGAAATCCCTTTAAGGCATAGATTCAAGGCATAATAAAAGCTCTGCTGCCTTTGTGTCGCATTGTGCACGGCATGTCTCTCATCAGCAATTGCTTCAGCAGTCTATTATTTCACTTTTATTATTTCACATTATTTCAGCTTTCAGCTTTACTCTGGTTCATACTACTATGACAATAAGGTCTTTAGTAACTAATACTTTGGCTCATCCATCAACACAATTTCTGCAGGAGTCCCATAGGATGCATCGAAGACTACAACTCCTATGATATCCCACACTCAATCAGGGCATCATGAAAAATTTGCCTTTGTTTGTTGTGAATATGCGCCATCTAGTGGCACAAATTACACACTGTGCCTTAAATGGGACTTATTATGGCCCTTTTTACAAGATGTAAATTAAGTCTCTGATGTCCTTAGTGTGTGTACGTGATGTTTCAGCTTAAAATACCCTACAACTAATGTTTTATAACTCTTTCAAAACTGCCCCTTTACAGGCTTTAATCCAAATTGTGTAGTTTTGGTGACTGTTGCTTTAAATTCAAATGAGACTGTGCTGTTTTTCAAAAGTGGTCGGAGCTACAAATGCCAATGTGTCAGCATAGTGGCAGATTCAAAAACAAGACTAAAGTCCTATGCTATTGAGGGAGAGATAGTCACTAATGGGCAGGGCTTTCCCCCTCTGATGACACGTACAAAGAAAGCATGTCAATCAAAGTGTTTCTGCAGTCGGTTTTTATCAAGTGTGATTATAAAAAACAGATTTATTAAATGTTCAGCATTGAAATCTGGTTATATTCACCGACTGTTGCTACACAATGGTGTTTAAACCCCGTATAAAAGTGATTTTTGCATATTAAAACCCTTTTAATGTCTTTCATGTTCTACATCATACATTAGTCAACATTTGAGGTAGACCAAAAATATAATTCTTTATTAATAAATAGTAAATAAAAAATAAAGCAATAAAGTAATAACCATTTATATTGTGTGGTTTTGTAAAAATATTGGCATGGCTTAATACACTTATTTTGGTTTTATGACAACTTTGAAGAAAAGATTTGATCCACACATGAGAAGAAGGGGTTGGACAGCTCAGACGAATGTATAATCTGTGTTCAAGGGCATGGAAAGCTGGAAGAACTTCTACTGGAAGAGGATTAAAAGAGTTTGGCTCAAGTTTACTGGAGCTCAAGGACATGAGAAAGGTGAAGCTGAACTAGAGATGTTTACCAACGTCCATCAAGGATAAACTAAACATCCTGCATAGCCTATAAAAGAGTGATGGGTTGTTTGTCTCTTTAAATGACAAGAGCTTACGGGAAGAGTATCAGGGCTGATTGCATCTATGATTGAAACTGTGATTACTGCGATTTATTTTTGAAAAATTTTAGACTAATATAAAAAAAGAGACCAAAAACTTCCCCAAAAGGCTTTTTAAAAATATATTGATTAATTGATTTGGAATATATTAAAATATCCAAATGTCCATAGTGTGTGTAAATGAGAGCGTATGGGTGATTCCCAGTGATGGGTTGCAGCTGGAAGGGCAAACCCTGCGTAAAACATATGCTGGATAAGTTGGCGGATCATTCTGCTGTAGCGACCCCGGATTAATAAAGGGACTAAGCTGAAAAGAAAATGAATGAATGAATATTGAAATATATCGATTGGCTGGGCGATTGATTGATTGATTGATTGGATAGGTGGTTCGTTAATTAGTTGGTTGGTTGGTTGATTGATTCATTGGTTGGGTAATTTATTGACTGACTGATTGATTGGTTAATTAATTGATTGGCTGGCTGGTTGATTAGTTAGTTGGGTGGTTAGGTGGTTGGGTAATTAATTGACTAAATGATTAATAGATTGGTTGGTTGGTTGGGTAATTGATTGACTGACTAACTGATTGATTGATCGGATGGGTGGTTGGTTTGATTTTGTTAGTTGGGTGATTGATTGGTTGATTCATAGGTTGGGTAATTGATTGATTGATTGACTGAATAAATGATTGATTGATTGATTGATTGATTGATTGATTGATTGGCTGGCTGATTGGTTGGTTAGGTAAATGATTGACTGATTGGTTAGGTACTTGATTGACTGACTAATTGATTGATTGGATGGGTGGTTGATTAGTTGATTGATTGAGTGATTGATTGATTGATTGGCTGGGTGGTCGGTTAGTTGGTTGGGCAAGTGGCTGGGCAATTGGTTGATTAGTTGGTTGGTTGGGTGATTGGTTGGTCGGTTGCGCGATTGGTTTTTTAGTTGGGTAATTAGTTGGTCGGTTGCGCGATTGTTTGGTTGGTTCCGCGATTGGTTGGTCGGTTGGGCAATTGGTTGGTCGGTTCTGGATTGGTTGGGCAATTGGTTGATTAGTTGGTTGGTTGGGTGATTGGTTTGTAGGTTGCGCGATTGGTTTTTTAGTTGGGTGATTGGTTGGTCAGTTGCGGGATTGTTTGGTCGGTTCCGCGATTGGTTGGTCGGTTCTGGATTGGTTGGTCGGTTGGGCGATTGGTTGGTAGGATGGGTGATTGGTTTGTAGGTTGGGTCATTGGTTGGGCGGTAGGGCGATTGGTTGGGTGGTTGGATAGTCGGTTGGGCAATTGGCTGGTTGGTTAAGTGATTGGTTGGTCGGTTAAGCGATTGGTTGGGCGGTTGTATAGTCAGTTGGGCGATTGGCTGGTTGGTTGGTTGTTTTAAAGAAATAGTTTACCCCCCAAAAAATAATATACTTACCCTCAGTTGTCCAAAACCTATTTGAGAAGTTATTTTGAAAAATGCTGTTTGCTGGGATCTATTGACCTCCATAGTCATTTTTTGTCTCAAACAATAAAAGTCAATAGGTGCCAGCAAGCAGCATTCTCCAAATATCTTTTTTTTTTTGCTCAATAAAAGAAAAAAAAAACTCAAAGGTTAAAACCCACAAGGGAGAATAAATGAGGAGGTAGTTTTGATTTTTGGGTGAACTATGCCTTTACCTTGACCAAAACAGTTAAAGTAAAGATGGAGGAGCCTTGTGACCATTTTATACTGTACTGTACTGTAATGTGAAGCCCAAAACTTCAATTCTTATTTGTAAAACAACTGACGTAAATACAAATTTTTACCAAAGAGATGAGATTTGAGTTGACCGCCCTTCTTTTTTTTCTCATGAAATATTCATACCAAGCTTTTTGCAATTTTAACATGGCTTCTGTCCAAATCGGAAAGCTGTTTGAGCTTTAGTCATCTGTCCTTCAGATCTATAAATACGCCATCTAAGAAGACCCTAAAGGAGAAAACTGCCAGCCATAACATGACCCAGTTCAGGGAAGATTCACACTGAGAATCGCATGTCACCTTTACTCAGCACGTGAATTTTGCATGAGTTTTACAAGCAGGGATAAATATTTCATATCAGTATGCGAGATCTTCTACGATGAGTTTCAATGGAGTTCCACACAGCTGGTTCCAAAACTAACCAGACCTCCTCTGTGTTTGGTTAAATACACACAACCAAAGAACCAAGATCAGATTCTTCAGTCAACATAGGTTAAGATGAGGGTTAAATTGAATCAGCTAGAGTGCAAAAAGATCAGCTTAATCTAATAAGAGGACAAAAAACTGACTTAATCAGAAAATGATAATTAACTCATGATTTACTAAAAAAAAAAATATATATATATATATCTTCTTTTGTGTTCAACAGAAAAAATAAACTCAAACCAATGAACAAGCGAAAAGTGAGTAGATTATGACATCATTTAAATTTTGGGGTGAATTATCACTTCAATTGTAATGGCATTTGGTACGCATCATTTATAGTGATGAATGTGACATGTTATCAATCATGAATGTTTAAGGAAACACTTATCTAACTTCCTCAAGTCAATGATACATGAAAATGCTTTTAATACATGACAGATGCTTTGTTGGAAATCATGTTTTCGTCTTTGCTTGCCATTTATTATTGGAATGAATCATATTTGTTTAAGTGGACCAAGCAGATATTTCACCATCGTAGTTGGTTTGATCCAGGTCCACCATTAAGAAACCATTACTGAACAGCTGATCATAATAAAAATCAATAAAATATAAGAAATTGCAAAGGTAAGAAATATTATTCTTACAATTTTTACACTTTTACAAGTTTTTAAATTATTATCCTTATGTCATATTAAATCATTAGAAGGCTATTTAATATTAGTTCATTAATGATCTCTTATTTATTAAATAAATATAACATTTATTGTGTTATATCATTAATATCATAATTATCACATTGGGAGATATCATGACAATGTTAATTAATATTTATTCATGAATTTACCTATATTTATAAATTAAATTACGTAAATTAAGTTTAACAATTATTGTGTATTTGTTTATATGCATATTTTAAATATGGGGAAATTATTATATTGGGAAAAAAAACACTAAATTTGGTGTTCTAAATCCCCCCAAAAATGCATATAACGGATGGATGGATGGATGGATGGATGGATGGATGGATGGATGGATGGATGGATGGATGGATGGATGGATGGATGGATGGATGGATGGATGGATGGATGGATGGATGGATGGATGGATGGATGGATGGATGGATGGATGGATGGATGGATGGATGGATGGATGGATGG
The DNA here is from genome assembly GCF_049306965.1 of Danio rerio. NCBI lineage: Eukaryota > Metazoa > Chordata > Actinopteri > Cypriniformes > Danionidae > Danio > Danio rerio. The sequence goes on along the minus strand of NC_133182.1, from coordinate 68,883,965 downwards.
ATGGATGGATGGATGGATGGATGGATGGATAGATAGATAGATAGATAGATAGATAGATAGATAGATAGATAGATAGATAGATAGATAGATAGATAGATAGATAGATAGATAGATAGATAGATAGATAGATAGATAGATAGATAGATAGATAGATAGAAAGGAAATTTTTACAGTATTTCCTATAATATTTCTTTTTCTTTTTGAGAAACGTATTTGTTTTATTTCGGCTAAAATAAAAGTTTTTAATTTATATATATATATATATATATATATTCAAAGGTCAAAATGATTAGCCCCTTTAAGCAATATTTTTTGCTCTACAGAACAAAACATTGTTAAACAATGGTTTGCCTAATGACCCTAACTTAATCTAATTACCTAGTTAAGCCTTTAAATGTCACTTTAAGCTGGATACTAGTGTCTTGAAAAAAGTTATTTACTGTCATCATGGCAAAGATTAAATAAATCAGTTACTAGAAATTCTGACTTCAACTGTATGTGCTAAACTGAAATATCGCATAAAATATGTGCAAATAAGGCACCAGTTCCATCCAATGAGTCAAAGCGAACAAAATATCATCTCCTGATTAACTCCTGATTATTTATTGCAGTAGAAAAGCTGCGTGAATCTTTTCGTTATTTAATAAATGACTTTCACCTCAGAAGACAATGCCAACACACAATAAACCCAGGGAGGCATTTGAAAGTGTGGGACGGAGCACAGATGCTTTTGACAATTCTAGAGGTAATTAATAATATAATAACTCTAATACTGAAATGGTTAATGCGTTTTAGGGTGACAAATTGGTGAATGTAAACACAGCTACTGTCTTTGTTAAAAAAAAAAAACTTTTTTTTTTAAATCAGTTATTAGAAATTAATTATTAAAACTATTACGTTCAGAAACGTGTTGAAAAAATATTTACGTTAAACAAAAATTGGGAAGAAATATAAAAAGGGGGCCAAAAATTTAAGAGGGCTAATAAATCTGATTTCAACTGTATGTGTGTTATATTCTGATCTGCTTTCCCAGAAGCGCTGAGCTGCTGACGGACACACACATTAGCGGGCGGGCGGCATTTTTCCCATGAGGCTTCCTCATCAGAAGTCTAACACAATAAAACTGCTCTTCCCACTCTGATACATTAGCACTGCATCAATGCGAGATATCAGGAGCACACACTGACGTCTGCTTCCACCGACTGAAACCCAAAACCCTCACCAAGCGCCAGGTTCACATCGAGGTCAAACGCAGACTGTGAACTGCCTGCATTAAAATACTAACAGAAAGAAACTAGCCAATCTTTTTAACTGTAAAGCCCAATTGCCTGTAACATAATATCTGATTGAAGATGAAATCGAAAAGCCAAAGATAAAGAAATGGAGAGAAAATCAGCAAATGAAGCAGAAAGAGTGTGACACACACTACGTTTACATGGACACCAAATATTCGATGTTAATGCGATTAAGATAATACTCTGATTAAGAGTCTAACATATAGACCTATTTCTTGGAACGCGCAAGGAGAATGCTAAGAACTTCCGGTCAGCAGCTGATGCATATAAACAGTCACATTTGGACAGCTTTGAAACGATAGTTTTAATCTGTTTTACCTGCTTTTAGCATCTTTAAACTAATACTGTTGTCGATCAGCGCCACCTCCTGGACTGATCATTTACAAAAAATGCAATCTAATGGAGGGAAAAACAACTGCTGTGAGGCATTTTCCCCTCGATGTCAGGCGCCATGTTCTGCTGTTTAAATAAAGCCTCGTCATGGCTAAAGTCACCTGAACTGTAATATTACCACTAGGGTTGTAACAATATACCGGTATGACGGTCTACCACGATTTGAACGTGCACGATTATCATACCATGAACAATTGCATATCAACGGTTTTAACCCTTAAAGACCGAGACAGCCGCCCGCGGCTAAAAATAAGTATTGCTCTTAAATGTTTATTAACTTTTGATCCGCTGATCCGATTCATACAATTCAAAGATTGGCATAAAGAAGAGAATCTCAGCTTTCCAGTGCTTTATCACATAACATTCGCGGACTTTCAGAGGCTCCGGAATCAGTGCGTTTACGTCATCAAAATTTGACAACGCTGATTTGACAAAGAAACGCTCGTCACTGTGTCTCCGGACAAACCAGACATGATATATTGATGCATTGTCCCTCCTCCATGCCCAGATTGGTTCAAACTCGCTATATCACAACCAATAAGCATAGGTTTCGCTTTTGTTTGTGGAGCAACAATGAGCTTTTTGAACAACACGGAATAAGAGATAGGCATACATTCAAAACGCAAAAAAAAAGTTTTGCATGAAATAATTCTCATACTAAGTACTTTCGCATGCACAGCAGCACAGAAACATGACAAAACAGTGACACAGCAAAGAAGAACTGCTGCTCTTGCTGTTTTCAAAAGACGCAAATGAAGGTGCAGCTGTTTGTCTGCATTGCAGACAACCATATCCAAATCCATATCCACAGACAACCATATCCATGCTGGCACATAAAACCTGAGGATGTTCCATATTTAATCTAGTTTCGTTATGTAACTATTTATAGTATAGTAAATATTTATATCTATTTTTTTTACTGAGGATTTGCACCATGTTTATTTGGACTTTATTTGGACTTTGACACATTATTTATTATTTTCTTATTTTTTTATTTGTTCATTGTAAGTGGTGTTGTTTATAGTAACTGAAAATATATTATTTGGAAAAAGTCAAATTTGCTTTACTGTTCTATTATTTTGTAACATTTGTAGCATACCGTATACCGCAAAACCGTCAAACCGTGGTATTGTTTTAGACGATTATCATACCGTAAAAAATTCATACCGTTACAACCCTAATTACCACACTGATTTAATAACTGTGAAAAAGTGAAAATAAAGTGACGTTTTGAAATGACAGAAAAACACAAACCGTGGTGAAAACAAAACACTAAATGAAACATAAACAATTCGCGATTAGAATGAACGTGCAAATCAGCCAGCCTCTTTTGGTCCGATTAGAAACTCCAAGAGCAAAGAGCAACAATGTAACATTTGTAATCTCTATTTCGGAACAACTGAATCGATTTACAGGTGTGAAAGCACCCTCACATACCTGTTAAGTTTCATGCCAGTAATCTGGTTTGCTCTATGATGCAGTGAAGTATTGTTTGTGTGTGTGTGTGTGTGTGTCTGTATTGAAGAGCCGCTGAGCTAACAGGCCTGGGAAACACACACACACACTCTGACGGCAGACACGTAAACTAGGAGAACGTTTTTCTCTCACACTTGAACCACATATGACAGATTATAACGGCTTTACACACACCTTTCAAAGTAGTGTGTTACAAAAACACTCCGTCATCCACTCAAAATGCTATTGAAACCAATTTTCGTAGAGTAAATTACCTGTTGTAAACGCTGTATATGGAAGTTCTGAACATTCGACCGGAAGACGCTGGTCGCTATGGTGCCCTCCATGTGGCAGCCAAGAAAAAGGTCTATAAACAGCGATTTTTGATTAATTTAATCAGATTAAGGTCTTAATCGAACTAAAGAGAAATCGTATTAGGTGAGAGTTTTTGGGTGAGAGTTTTTTCGGGAGACAGAACAGAAGAGGAAACCAAACAGGAAGTTAGATATTTCACAGTCTCACTTGCACTCGCCGCACGTTTAGTTTTGAAATAACGCACTTCTTGAGCTTATGATAATAACATGCGAGTGATTATTGAAGTGCTTCTGACAACCTTTCAGAAATGGACAAGTAAAGCACAAAAAAAAAGTAAAAAAAAGGAGAAGCTGGAAAAAACAAAGGAGCAAACGATTCTTTCAGCAACCTAAACCATGAACAAACGGACAAGTTTCATTATTATTATCACCTTTTGGACTATTATGAACTCAGAATGACAGAATGACTCTCTAACAGAGGTTACATGTGCTGCTGAAGATTACAGACATAAATGAGAGGTTTGCAATGACTAAACTATATCTTGCGTGATTTTGAACTCAAATAAGGACTAAATGTCTGCTGTGTGTAGTTTTTCTGTAATTGATAACATATCGGAGACTGTAAGGGTCTGTGTGTGTTCATATATGTTGCATTTATTTATTTATTTTATTTAAATTGCACACATTATATGGAAGGTAAATCCTGCCAATTTTGAATAAATCAAACAAACATTGGAAATGAAAATGAAAATCAGATTAGCAAACATTTTAAAGCACTGTTCGCAAAATATCTGCCAAAATTGAAAACGAAATTAAATTATTTAATTTTCATTTTCCCTTTGACAACACACCGTCCCTGTTAAATTGGTAATTAAAATGAAGTTGCCAATTTAACATTTCATTTTTACTGCGTCAAGACTGCCAATATTAAAATGAAAAGCCAAACTGAAAAAAAATGCAAACACAATTTTTACAAAGCGTGTTATTAATGTTCACGCTATAATAGTGAGACAATTCAAATGAAAATTTAAGCTTTCCTTTTATTGACACTTTTTCACTTCAGTTTTCATTTTCGATTTCATTTTCAACTTTAAGCTGTATGCAAAGCCTATGCTAATCAGTGGGAGGGGCGTATTCAAGTGACGTCAAGTGCTTTCACACACAGAGCCCGAGGGCACAAGCACGGTTTTGATATATGGGACAGCGTGAGTTACTAGTGTAAATACAGTATAACAGAAGTAAAATGTCAAAAACTGTTAGTCAGCTTTTACGTGAAGCAGCTGCTGCATTGGTACAGCAGAAGGAACACGGGACATAGGAGAACCAAACGTCAAACTCCCGTCCCGCAGCAGAAGTCGCGGGCTTCCTCGGTAGGCCAAGAAACTGCAGCGTAAGTGCGGTAGGCCTTGTGATGAAGTCGTATAGTATACTGTATTAGGTCCTGTGACGTTAACAACTTGTTGGTACTAAAATCTTTGAAAGACAGCTAAATCAGCTCGGTAAAGTTGATTTTAGGTTTGATATTCGCCAGACATTCATGCACGCAGTGTTAGGGATCATCTGCAAACTACATCGTTAGTAATGAACATTTATACACAAGTATTTATGTGTATAAAGTAGAGCTGCACAAATAATCATTAAAAGATCGCGATCTCGATTCGACCCCCTAGACAATCTTAATCCAGCATTTCTACGATTCTGCCATTCATATTTTTTTAAGTTCAGGAGAGAAGAAAATGCGGCTGCACGAGTCTTTTCATTGTTTCACACACGTTGCTCATTGACACCTCCAAATGATGTTGAATGAGTCACATACTGTATTTATAAGGTATAATTCACCTAAAAATTTCATTTTTGTCTTCATATAATGATGTTTTCGCGATCGGGAAATCACACGTGACATTAGCTGCTGACAGTGAGCTGTTATCACAGAGAGGGCGCGCGCTTAATGATAGACGCGCTGGCGCCTACTTTAGTGAACAGAACCTGCATATGTTGTGAGTAACAGGTAATATAGTTGCACATAATATTCAGTTTGTGTCACAGAGTGATCGTTTGGGAGACGCGCGCAAAGTATGAACAACCACTTAGCAGTCAAAATGAAACCGAAAGTGTGCACTTCATTTAAATGATTATATTGCATTTTAATGTTATGATTACGACAAGCATTTGATATGTTTCTTCTTTCATAGCGAACCCACAGTTGTGCAAGAAAATAAAGGTTTACAATGTCAGTATAACTACTCTAGCCTATATATTGTTGAATATAATCTGATAATGGCAAATGTCTGATTTTACCAGTGATTTAAATTGTCTAATATGACAGATTGCAAGCATATATCTCAAACATAATAATTCAACATCAGAATTATTATAAGTAGAATAGAATTATTTATAGAAACCAGTAGACCTACACGTAATATTATTATCGAGGTTGTGCCTTATGTTTGTGTTTACCATACCTTTATTTTACATCTACAGAATCGTGAGAAAATTCGTGATCTTTATTTTAAGCAAAAGAATCGTGATTCTCATTTTAGCCAGAATCGTGCAGCTCTAGCATAAAGCATCTGTTTTGTGAGAAGTGCTTCTCATATGATATGTGAACGACCCATAACGTTTTACTTTGTAACTGAAATTTTCTGTCGTACATCAAGCCCATTGGTACCCTTTTGGCAGTGGAAACGCAAGCCTGATAAAGGTGACCCGTACCGACCCATACTGTACAGCACAGTACCACTCAGTGGAAAAGAGCCATTACTGGATCATTCCTTGACTTCTTAAAAAATCCAATTAAATGTATTTTATATTAAAAACTTATTTAAAAAAAATACTATAGATGTCAATGGGTGTTTTTTTCCAACATTCTTCAGAATGACTTATTTTGTGTTTAACAGAAGAAAAAAAAATAACCACCTGAGTCACTAAATAATTTTTGGGTGAAGAATCCGTTTAGTTCATCTAGCAATCAATATTTTATTAGAATCTCGAATCCTGTATATTTACTTAGTTTTGTATTCAGAAATAAGGCAGAATATTAAAACACACAATTTAAAATACTATATATCCAGAATTGCAGCTCCAAACTGTTACCACAAGGTCAACTGAGATGACATTTATTTATAAGCAACATCAGTTTGCATTAAATCTGCTGGTCTTTTGTCAAATGTGGATCAGCAGCAACACTGTCAGTCTCCACATGAGAGTTTTCCAAGAGCACAACACCACCACAACGGATGACATTTCATTTCAAAGTAGCATGAAAGGTAATTGGAAAAGAAATGATTTGGGGTCATGGAGACCCAATGGTGGGATAGCAGCAGTGAGATGGACAGTGTAATATGGCTCCTGTCCACAGCCGACAGAGACACTGAAAGACATTTGACAAGCCGAGATTCACAGCAGATGACCTGACAACATCTGAGATTCAGGAAAGTGCTTTTGAGAATCCTCTAAAGACATACACTACCGGCCAAAAGGGTTGGGATCTGTGAGATTTCTTAAAATGATGTTTAAAACAAGCCTATTCTGCTGGATTTATTTGGTCAAAAATACAGGCAAAATTGTAAAATTGCAGGCACAAAAACGCAAACTACATAAAACAAACTATTTCATTTCTTATTCTCTATTTTTTTCATAACAAATGTAGGGTAAAAGGATCATTTATTCCTGTGATTTAAAGCTGAAAATAATAATAATAATAATAATAATTATTATTATTATTATTATTATTGTTGTTGTTGTTGCTGATGTTGTTGTTGTTATTATTATTATTACTCTTGTTTTTATTAATGATATTGATAATAATAGTAACAACAACTAAAATAATAACAAGAGTAATAATAATATTATTATTATTGTTGTTATTATTATTATTATTATTATTATTGTTGTTGTTGTTGTTGTTGTTGTTTTTACTCTTGTTATTACTAACAATATTGATAATAATAGTAACAACAACAACAAACATAACAACAAGAGTAATACTAATAATAATTATTATTTTTATTATCGTTATTATTATTATTATTATTATTATTATTATTATTATTATAGTTGTTGTTGCTGTTGTTGTTATTACTCTTGTTATTATTAATAATATTGATAACAACAACATAAATAATAACAAGAGTAATAATAATTATTATTATTATTGGTATTATTATTATTACTTTATTATTATTATTATTATTATTATTATTATTATTATTATTACCTACAGGTATAACAAGAGTAATAATAACATTAATAACAACAACAACAATTATAATAATAATACAGAACAGTACAGTAAATCAGCATTTCACAATGATTTCTGAAGGATCATGTGGAAAAAAAATGAAAAAAGTTAGTTTTGATGTAAAAAAAAAAATTCACACCATTACTGTTTTTATTTATTTAAATTCATATTAGTTACATAAATAAAGCCTTGGTAAAAAGACTTTAAAAAAAAAAAAACGAAAATCCCTATATTTAAACCACATATTTTTTTAGCAATAATAATAATAATAATAGAGTTTAGCGCTACATAAAATGCATAACAAGCAAGATATCATTAAAATGACTATTGTTTTGCATCATTAGTCATAGGTTTGACCCATGTTGCTAAAGGGGAGGGGCCTGTGTTTGATCTTAAATTTGCATACAGATGAGCGAATGAAAATGCGCACCAGTCCTTTATGCCCTGAAGACACATCTTGAATACAAACCGTGTAGACTAATAATTATTGCTGTTGCAACCCTTTATTATTTATCATGTACTCTAGCAGTCTGAAGTAATGGTACACTGTGGCTCTTCAGAGGCTTTTAATTGCTCTGTTTTTTTTCCTCTTTCAGATTTAAAGACGTTTGCCTTGAATGTTTCTAATGAACAAAATTGAGAAAAAAAAGGCTAATAAAGATGGAAGGAATATAAAATTATTGTGTATATTTCATAACACTTTTGAGATAACTTGTTTTTTTAATATATATATATATATATATATATATATATATATATATATATATATATATATATATATATATATATATATATATATTTAATATGCAATAGTTATATTACTATTTTTAGTAATATATTGAATTATAAAATATATATTATATTGTATATTTATTTATAATATTATTATTGTATATTAAATACATGTACTCTCATTGCTGTTGTTGTAAAAACATTTCATATATTTTTAGTTTATATAATATGAAATAATTACATAACAATTTTTAAATAATTTTTGTAGTGTAACATTCATACTAATTGTATGTTTAAGAATAATAATGAACGCATTATGAAATGAATGCTTTATTATACGTCTATTATTATTATTAGGTAACTTTAAAATAATGATCCATTAGTTAATGTTAGTTAATGTACAGTATTTACTAAAATGAACAAACACTTAGTATGACATTTATTATGCTATTTATTCATGTTTGTTAATGTCAGTTTAAGTTAAATAACATTAGTTCATAGTAGTTCATGTTAACTCCCTGTGCATTAACTAATGTTACCATACGCAACTTTGTATTTTAATAATGCATTAGTTAATATTAAACTATGATTAATACATGCTTTACATGCTTTGGTTAATGTTAGTAATTACACTACATTAGTCTAAAGTGTTACCTATTATTATTATTATTATTATTATTATAAATACACTTAATAAATGCTGTTGTAAAATACATTTTATAAAGTTTATGTAATACGCAATAGTTGTATTACTATTTTTAATAATATATTGTATTGAAAAATGTATATATTTATTATATTGTAATAATAATAATAATAAAAATAATAATAATAAACGCATTATAAAATGTATATTTTATGATATGTTTATTATATTATTATTATAAATACATTTAATCACATTGCTGTTGTTGAAAAAAAGGCATTTTATATTTTTATAGTTTATATAATAAGAAAGTTATATTACCATTTATTGAATAATATAATTATTTTTTAATAATATAACTATAATTTAGTTTTAATTCAATAATAATCAATTATTTTAAATTAATTTTGCCATTTCCTATTTCTAATCAATTTATTATTTTATTATTACGTGTTCTTAAAACAATTGTGATTTTACTGTTTTCTTTAAAAACCAAAAATAAGAAAGAATTTTTTTTTTTGCAGTTTTATGCATGAAATATATATATATATATATATATATATATATATATATATATATATATATATATTATATATATATATATATATATATATATATATATATATATATATATATATATATATATATATATATATACATATGTATGTATGTATGTATATATATATATATATATATATATATATATATATATATATATATATTTTTTTTTTTTTTTTTTTAAATTTTTTTATAATTGTGCACAATAATGTAGTCTCAGTGCAACAAATCAAATATAAAGCATTGCTGATTATATTATATTATGTTATATTATATTATGTTATATTACATTATATTATATTATATTATATTATATTATATTATATTATATTATATTATATTATATTATATTATATTATTGTTTTGGTAAAACAAAGACTTTATTTGTTAAATACATTTTTCCTTTTCTAAACTGCTTCTTTTTACTTATAGATTCCTTCACATCACCTAAAGTAAAGAGTATTAATCCTGTTTGCCTCTCTCTTATTTAAACAGCACTTAGAACCTTAGTGCTGTCTGCATGTGCTTGAACACTATCAAGGTGACATGTTTTCTCCTGAACTGACCTTGATGGCAGTGGAGACGCTGCACCGCAGGGACGGCCGATCGCATTACGGAGCCCAGATAAATGTGCTGTCAGGACCTTGTGTCTCCCTCTTATCAGAGACGGGGAGAATCACACCTCTGCAGAACCACATCTGCCAATCGCAGCCTTGAAAACGTCCGCAGTGAGCCAATGAGGGGAGAGCAGGACCCTCATCACCTGCCTGATCAGTCCAGAGGCTTAACTTGATTAATGAGCACCGTGCTGACAGATGCTGAGAGATAAACTAAACACACACTGACACTCTCGGTCTGTGTGTGTGGATCTTAAAATCTAAGGTTATGTTCGCACTTTTGTTTTAAAAGTCTGCGTGAACCAGAAGTAGCTGAGACTTTTATTTCAGTGTTGATATACTTGTAAATGAGACGGAATATTGAGTAAGGGGTGGGGCTTTCTTTTTAAGCATCATTCTTTCATGATTCTTTCAGCTTCGTCCAAAATCGCATACTTCCAAACTATATAGTATGTTAAAGGGTCACGAAACACCAAAACACATTTTTTGAGCTGTTGACAGTCGTATATGTGTCCCACACTGCTAAAAACACTATTAGGACACCTATATTTCACTAAAAAGTGTAAATTGGTTTTTTTTGCGTTATTTCAAGCAAATTCGTACTTCCTGTTTGAAACGAATTTTTGAAGCTGCGTCACGGTCATGACATAATAGCGTGTATTCCAGCGTGCAGACTGGGCGTCTGTGCCAGAGTGAGTCTTATTACGTCTTACAGTGTGATGCATTAATGCATGAGTAAGACTTGGTTCAAACCAATCAGCGCGCTCTATTCTGCAACTTCATTAATATTCATTAGTGTCACTGTTTACACCAGAGACGCCACGTTGTGTTGGCAAAACAAGCGTGGTGTTGCTTTTATAGTTTGCTGCCGTTAAGTTTCGTTTTCATTTTCTCTCTGTGAGAGCCCAGACTCACGTGTATAATAACAGTGTACGCGACGCTCGACAACAATAACTTACGTGTCCAAGGAGGATTATTGTTTACCTGAGAGCTGTTCTCATCTGCAAACGCTGAAATCCGGATTTGCTTGTAGTCTTCTCTTTATAAAGACGCGGCTCTAGTTGCTGGTGATTGTCCTGTCTCTACAGATTTGGTAAGTAAGCGACCAGTGCTCTTTGTTTATTCAGTTTGTTCGTATCGAATTAAGTTAACTATTGCACTGAGTGCAAACTTGTTAGCACCGCATTTTGTGACCGGAATAACACACGCGGCTTTCTGACGCTACCTGCCGTGTGCATCTAAGTTTCCGGGAATTGCGGAGCTTTTTTTTCTCTCATTCGCCGTGCGGTATCAAACATTGCATGAAAAATACACGCTTAGAGCAGCTCCTCGAATCAAATATCGCGTTTGTCGCGAGAGGCATGAATGAATTCCCTGAATGAAAGAGCCAAACTGCAGTTAAAGTCCAACATTTAATAATCTGGCAAATAATTCGACTATAGATGTCCATGTAGGTTAAACACAATGACTGTAAAAAATACACCATCACTTTCTCGTGTGAGTATTTTGACTGAAACTCGCGCGTGCCCAAATAGACACTCCCACACCATCCCACTTTAGTTCCTCCGACACTCCCCCCTAAACAGAGCTGGACACGCCCGCTTTTCTGACCTTTTCCGAAGTAGAGGTGTGAAAACACCCTGCTGAAACGAGGGGGTTTCATGGCCCTTTAAAAACAGTATGTTAGCCAAGTAGCACGTACAAATTAATAGTATTCGAAAAACAGCATGCGAGAAATACCCGGATGACCTACTACTTCTGGTGAGATCATGACATGCGCATATGATGGACGATACAATATTCCATGACGCCATACAAGAGAATTTATAAGTAGGAGTGAACTGATGCGGGTAGGTTGCGTGATAATGACAAATGGCGGATGTAGTACATCTGAATTCCATTCATATTACTAACAATCATACTGTATAGAACTTACTTTTCTAACGGTCGTGTAGTAAATTCAAATTCAAATGTAGTACCTATTTCCCAGTAATGGGTTACAGCTGGAAGGGCATCCGCTGCGTATAACATACTGTATGCCAGAGAAGTTGGTGGTTTATTCCGCTGTGGCACCCCCTGACAAATCAGAGACTAAGCTGAAGAGAAATAAATTAATGAATGTAGTAGCTTTTCGAAAATAGATTTCAGATGACGAAATAGATTTGGTTGGCGTGTGTCGTAGATGGGGGCGTGGCCTGGGGTGGAGTTGGCATGGGGGAAACATTCCTTGGGAAGTGCTTCTGATATCATTTCAGAAATGGACAAACATGAGAGTGACAAAAAAAAATCAATGGAGAAGCTGGAAAAAACAAACTAGCAAATGATTCTCTCAGCAACCCTAAAAGATGAACAAACTACCATGTTTAACTATTATCATCACCTTTTTGGACTATTAGGTACTCAGAATGACAGAATTACTCTCTAACAGAGATTCCACGAACTGCTGAAGATTACAGACACAGATGAGAGGTTGGCACTGACTGTGGGCTATATGTTGTGTGTTGTTTTTAACCCCAAATAAGGCCTAAGGGCCCTATCATACACGCGACGCAATAATTGTTTGCTAGTTTCATCTTGGCATAAGAGTCGTTTTGATGTTTTGCGCCACGCTGTTAAAATAGCAAATGCATTTGCGTTCATATGTGCGCCCATAGGCGTTCTGATCTAAAACGGAAGGCGTTCTGAGGCGCGTTGCTATTTTCAGAAACTATAATAGATTTTTCAATAGACCAAAACAAAGCCGATCTATTGTCCAACGCAGAGTGTGTTAGTTGTGCGCCTCGCTTACACACTGCTTAATACACACAAGATATAGAGCAATACGCAAATATCTTTACATAATAAAAAGTATTAAAATATTAAGGATATATATAGGATATATATAAAATATAAATATAAAGGATTAAAATATTACAAAACATATTATTTTCTAGCCTACATAAATATAAAAAACACTGCCTTCACGCCTTCTTCATCTCGGGGGCTTTTTCAGTTCATTCATAACAATTTGCTTTTGTATAATGTTACTATTATTAGCAGTATTATTTATTATATCCATATTTATATTTGTTTTATTAAAAACAAGCTTAGATTTGCCCACCTGTCAGGTTTCAGACCATATGGGGCACAGCATGTGTATTTGGATATAACTCAGGTTTTTGAACACACTTCATTATTATTGTTCATTTATTCGTTTGCTGGAAATTAAAACTGAATTTAGAAATAGTTTTGAAACAATTATTTGAGTTCAACAAACAAAATGAATTATTTATAGGCTAATTGATGTCTGTGCATAAAGGTTTCCCTATCCACGAGAGTGAAAGTAAAAGTAAATAATGAGGAGGCTCATCTCTCATTCTCGCGCTGTAGATGCTCTTTTTAACTGTTTTCTTGCTAGTGAAACGCTCAGTTTTTCCACTTACGAAGTCTGTCATGTTAATAGCAAATGCGCTTATGGCGCGACGCAGCTGGCTCTTAAAGGGAATGGGAGATGAGACTCTGATTGGTTTATTCTCAAACACATCTATAACTCATTAAGAAAATAAACACAACCCTTTTAGACCATGCGCCACAGCGCAAAGCGGATTTTTCCGTCCTTATATTAGCAAAAGTGGATTTTGACACGTCCTAAATGCATTTGCGCCCTGCGCTTTGCACTTTGCGCATGGACCTATAAAAGCCCTAAATCTATGCTGTGTGTAGTTTATCTGTAATTGTGATTTCTATGATTCTTTTTGCATAAAACACAAAACTGAATACAGCTTTTAGTCAATGTGACTCTTAAAGCAATGTTGAAACAGGTGGCAAGGGAAGCTACATTATAAAATTATACACTATCAAGCACATTTCATACACAATTGTAATGCAAAGTGCTTTAAATAGATAAAAATCAAAAATAAATAAATGCAAGCATAAGAAATAAAAACAAAAAAGAAGAAAAATGATCAAAAACAGATAAAGAAATGTTTTAAAGTAGGATTTGAAGGAACGAAAAAAGAAAAGAAATCCATACTAGTGTGATCAGTCTTAGATGGCACTTAATATATCACCCACACACTGCCATAAACACAAACATACGGATGCAGATATGTGAATATCTCTGCACCGCACGTATTCAATCACAGTTCAACATAAAGCAACAATCTGCAGTCTGTGGTTAAAGTCACTATTGTCTCCCATCTGGAAGTGAGTCAGTTCAGGATTTCAGCTTTGAAGGCTTTTCTGATGTTCTTGATGAAGGATGGAGGAGGCACCGTGTGCGAGTCAGGCCAAATTACAAGATGGAGACACAGATTTTCCTTTTTTTCCTGCAGGCCTGGGTTTTTAATTGCCATCCAATCACTAAAATTAGCGCATAGGGTGCAGGTGTCTTTCTCAGATTGTGACATGCTGGATGAGTCTTTATTTATGGCTCCCAGCAAACTGGCACATGCAACTATAATCTGTCAAGTATAATTGTGAGCTTTGGCCAATCACACTTAAACGAGTGCTGAATGAGTCAACGCCAAAAGTACTGATATAATTTAAGCAAAATCAAAGAATGAACATCTGACGACAGCTCACCCAAAAACTTAAGTCAGAATTTACTCACCCCGACTTGCTTCAAATAATAAATTGTTTGTTCTGTTGAATACAAAAGAAGATATTTTGAAGAATGTTGGAAACCTGTAACCATAGTAGGGAAAACTAATTTGGCAAAAAACTTCTTTTTTGTTCAAAAGGAGCAAATAAAGAGTAAATGATGCTTATAAGACAAACGGCATATTTCCTGGGCTTCTTAGTTTTGTATTTGGACATTTCCATGGAATTTAGTGAGATGAGGAGATTAAATAACACCTTGCTTTCTTGATGTGCCCAACAATTATACCTTTGCTCAATCACGTTTGCAATCTCAGTTCTGTGAAGAGATTTGTCTAATTGTGATTTTAAAAATAAATAATTAAATAAATTAAAACTGGAACTAAGATTAAATCTGATTTTTTAAATTATCCTTGAAGGAATAGTTCACTCAAAAATTTTAATTTACTCACTATTTACTTACACAAGAAGAACAAAAGGAAAAAGAAGAACAAAAACAACATGAACAAATGGAATAACAAGAACAAAAAGAAGAAAAAAGAACAAAAAACAAGAACAAAAACAAAAAGAATAAAAATGAAAATAACAAGAACAAATAGAACAAGAACAATAAAGTAAAAAACAAGAAGAGCAAGAACAACAAAAAGAACAAAAAACAAAAACAAGAACTAAAACAAAAAGAACAACAAAATTGAACAACAAGAAAAATAACAAATATAAGTATGACAAAAAAAATAAGAACAACAAAGAACAAAAAGAACAAGAACAAAAAGAACAAAAAAAAAGCAGAACAAAAAAAGAACAAAAACAAAAAGAACAAAAAGCAGAACAAAAAATAACAACAAAAAACAAGACCAAAAGCAGAACAAAACAGAACAAGAAAAACAAATAGAAGAACAAGTAGAACAAAACCAACAGGAAAAAAGAAAAAGAACAAAAGCAGAACAAAAAAGAACATTAACAATAACAAAAAACAACAAGAACAAGAACAAAAAGTACAAAAAATTAGAACAAGAACAAAATGAAAAAAAAAAACCAAGAACATAAAGAACAAAAAACAAAAACAAGAACAAAAGCAGAACAAGTACAAGAAATAAGAACAAGAACAAAACGAAAAAAAGAACAACAAAAGGAACAACAAAAATAACAATAATAAAAAGAACAAGAAAAAAAGAACAACAACAAAAAGAAGAACATAAATAACAAGAAAAAAAGAACAACAAAAATAACAAGAACAAAAAGAACAAGAAAAAAGAACAACACCAAAAAAGAACAAGAACAAAGAGCAGAAAAAATGAAGAACAAAAAGAACAAGATGAACAAAAAGAACAAGAGGATCAGAAAGAACAAAAACAACACGAACAAAAGAGAACAAAAACAACAACAAAAAGAACACCAAGAACAACAAAAAGAAGAAAAAGAACAAGGGGTTCAAAAAGAAAGAACAAAAATAGCTCTTCAATCATTTTGACATTTAATTTTAATAAAGTCTGCTGTGATGGATATAATTTTCTTTTCTTTTTGCCATTTTTGTTCATGTTGTTGGTATTTCATCCTAAACTAAGCTCTCATTCATTTCTGACTCCAATGTTTATCTAATCGCTGCTCTCATAAGGACAAAATCTGTTGAATTGTTGGCTCAAAACTTCTTTCTACCCCTAAAAGTGAAGAGTGAGAATGGAGTGAATCAGGGCCTGGAGAAGCCAGTCAGCAGACAGATCCAGAAAAAGAAAGAATAAACGCAGCTCAGACTCCCTCCAGCTCGCTTTTCTTCAGTTCAACGAAGAATAATAAGCTTCTTTAGTCGGGACACCTGCAAAATGTGAGGGTGCGAGACGAGTCTGAAAGCCAAGAGCTGTGTGAAAGCTGCTCTTTCCTTGTCGCTTTGGGCAAATCTCAGTGCCACAGAAGGCTTCATTCACAATGCTATTATCACATGCATAATGATATATCTACATTTAATTCATGAGTGGAAGAAAAAAAAAACCATTTGTGGCTCGCCTGAGGAAAGAAAAATCACTAATGAGATCTCTGTAATATCTCAATTGTTCTCCGCTAAGAGAGATTAAAATAAGGACTCGAGTTCTCTGGTTTCATGTCTTTCAGACAAAATAAAATGAAATATAAATAAAAGTAATAAAATATACCATATATAAAAAAAAAAAAAAAAAAAAAAATATATATATATATATATATATATATATATATATATATATATATATATATATATATATATACATTTCTTCAATGAATTAAAATAAATCAACATAACACATAAATAAAAAAACAAACAATTGAAAATAAATAAACAAAAATAAAATAAAAGTGCACAAAATAAAATTAAATGTAAAGAAAAAATTAACAAATGAAACTACAAAACAAAACTAAATAAAAAATAAAATGTAAGAAATAAAAATAAAAAAATTAACAAATGAAACAGCAAAACAAAACTAAATAAAAATAAAATGTAAAAAATACAAATAAAAAAAAAAAAAATAGAGCAGCAAAATAAGCAAAAAGAAAAAAACTTAAAAAAGTGTAAAATTAAAATTTAAACTAATAAAATAAAAATAAAATATACACATTAAAAATAAAATAACACAACAAAATAAATAAAAATAAAACAAAAAGGTACAAAATAAAATGAATAAATAAATCAAAATAAGGGTGCACAAAATGAAACAAAAATAAACAAAAAATTAAATTAACAAATGTAATAACAAAACAAAACTAAATAAAATGTACAAATAAAAAATACAAATAAAATAAAAACAAATAAGCAAAAAAAATAATAAAAATGTAAACAAATAAAATAAAAATAAACATACAAATAAAAACAAATAAAAAATATGCAATACAAAAAAAAATATCAATACAAAAAGATACAAGATCAAATAAATAAATCAAAATAAATGTGCACAAAATGAAATATAAATAAACAAAAAATAAAAATAACAAATGAAACAACAAAACAAAAATAAAAAAAATAAAATACACAAATAAAAAACACAACATAAATAAAAATTTAATTAACTATATAAATTTAAAGTAAAATAAAAATAAGCAAAATCTAATAAAAATTGAAATAAAATAACTAAAAAAGTAAACAAATAAAATAAAAAAACATATGCAAATAAAATATACAAATAAAATGAACAAATAAAATAAAAATAACAATACAAAACAAAAACAACACGACACACAAAACAAAACTAAACAAAACTCTGCCAAAATATCAAAGACTGCAAATCTGAAATGTACATTTTTAAGATATGAAATTTAATTAAATGGGATAAATCATTAGGCTATAGAAGCCATTACAACATGATTATTTTGAGTAAGAATCATTATGTAAGAAAAGGATTGTAGTCAGCCACTTGAATATTTTATGGCTAGGGCTCATCACCTAATTAATATTCATGAGCCGAGATGATAAGGTTTATGCAGGCACATTAATGTATTTATTTTTATACAGCATTTACAAGTGTTTGTTATTTGA
This sequence comes from Danio rerio, assembly GCF_049306965.1. NCBI lineage: Eukaryota > Metazoa > Chordata > Actinopteri > Cypriniformes > Danionidae > Danio > Danio rerio. The sequence continues at coordinate 68,865,638 of NC_133182.1, read as the reverse complement.
TTAATATTTGAGCATATTTATATGAATAATTTAGCCACAATTATTTGATCAAATTACAGTTTTTTTTTATTAATAATCAACATCCACATATAAAGGATAATTACATTTGTAATATAAATGATGACATAAATATGATAAGTAATATAATGCATGCATATATATATATATATATATATATATATATATATATATATATATATATATATATATATATATATATATATATATATATATATATAATCAGCGCTGCATATTTTCATGGAAAAAATGAAAATAATGAGACAATACAGGAACACTGAAGCAATGTACACCAATAATTATATCAGTTTTCCCTTAATCTATTCTATTCAGTTATCACTTCTATTTTTTTTCTTTTAAATCCTTGTAGGTTTAATATCCTACATTTTATTTACTGCTATTTCAGCAACAAAGACTATTTTCATTGCAAAAACAATTAATTAAAAACAAATGCAATAAATCTCTTCAAAAAAATAAATAAAATTTAATTAAATAATAAAATTAAATAAATAAAATTAAACAAAATAAAATCAATAAGTTTAATAAAATTAAATAAATTAAAAATACAAATATACAAATATAAAATAAACAAAAACAACAAAAAAAATAAACACAAGATAAATTAGACACGATTTTTAACATTAATATATGATATAAATTTTAAAACCTCTTCTGGAAGAAATTTGCTGAATATCTGTGTATAAGTGAGTTTATTTCTATATATATATATATATATATATATATATATATATATATATATATATATATATATATATATATATATATATATATATAGTTTTAAAAGGAGATTTTAAGAGGAAATACACATGAGACAAATGCTGTGTCCGAAACTGCTTTTCGAAACTGCTTTTCGAAGAATTCAAAAAACAGTATGCGAGAAGTACCCGGATGACCTACTACTTCTGGCGAGATTCTGAAGTGTGCATCCAATGGACGCTACACTATCCCATGACGTCACGCAAGAGAATTTGTGAATGGGAGTAAAGCGACACAACTGACTCAGGTAGCTCATGTGATCATGACAAAAAGGCGGATGTAGTATGTCCGTGTTCCCTTCATACTGCTCACATTCATACTGTATAGAATGTACTTTTCTAACTGCTGAGTAGTAAATTCAAATGCAAATGCAGTACCTACTGAGTAGTAGGCAGTTTCAGACAGAGTCAAAGTCATATATCATCAGTGTGTGTAAATTTGAGCTTTCTTTTTAAATTTTTTGAACTTTAATTAATTTATGAAAGGGCAATAGAATAACAAGTTGAGGTCACTTTGACTGCAAACAACATTCAGCTGGTGTCACTGACAGCCCTCATATACAAGACAGGCATCATGGTTGATTTGAGAGTGTGAGACGGTTTGTGACTGACACTAGCTGCTGATAATGGCTCTCTCCACTTGCAGTGGCGTTTGCTCCACTGACACGTCTGAAACTTGCCCCTCCATTGTTGTTGTTTGATATGTGACCAGTCTGAACAGGTCTCTCCCTCCTGTGAGGTGTGAAGCTGCAGCTGCAGGAGCCCTCAGACCACAGCGAAAAAACAAACCAGCAGAGAGAAGCTAGGAATGTCATCTAACACCTCGCCTCTACAGCCGCCACCCTGTATTAACTGCAGTGTCATTGAGAAGCCAGGGCCATGTCCACACTAACAGGCTTTCATTTAGAAATACATTTTTTCCCTCTCTGTTTAGGGTACGTTTTTGTTTAAAGACGCATATATTTCTCTTTGTTTACGTCTGTAGGTCCAGGCTATCTAAAATCACCTACTACTCGAGCAGGTCCTACATTTAAATTGGAAATTACTACAGGACCATTAGATAAGTAGGAAGAAATTTTGACATACAACATCCACCATTTGTAATCATCACATGACCTACCCGCATCAGTTGCATCGCTTCACTCCTATGCATAAATTCTCTTGTGGGGATAGCATGGTGTCCATCAGATGCGCACTTTAGACTCTCTTTGCAAGTAGTAGGTCATCCGCATACTTCTCAGCTTGCATACTGCTTTTAACATACTATACAATACAGAAGAATGCGATTTCAGACGCAGCATGGGACAATAACATATATTTATGAAATCGCTGTCCAAAGTGGACAAATTGGAAAATTTTCGCCATTTTTGTGTTGCAGTGTGGACTGTGAAAACAGCCTTTATGCATTTTAGTCATGTGACCAATTCAGCTAATATGGTGAGGACATTGTAAAGCAGAGTTTGTACATCCTCCATATTGTCTCTCTTCAAAAGACATGGAATGTTTACTGGGAGCTTTTGTTTAGCGGCACAGCAGATCACAGTAACGACATTTTGCCGTGACGTTTCAAAGAGACGGAAAGTAAACAAACAGCAGTTGGATAGGACGCAGGTAAAAGCGTGCTACATCAGTACGTATCCGCAGTACTGAACAAAAGCATTTTCAGTCATTTAAGTGTGGATGACCGAAAGAATTGAAGATATAGTGTGTACATGGAACCTTTTTAGACGAAAATGGCCCTTTCAAATTTATCCAGATTAGTGTAGATGTAGCCTAGACCTGCTAAAATAAACATTAGCAAAAACATAAAAAGTATCTGCTTTTCTTCAAAGGAAACGGAATGTTTACTGTTGTTTTGGCATCCTGACATGCACCTCTCAAAGAAATGTAACTACATACAGTGGGTGACACTTTAAAACGAGCATTACCGCTGCAACTTGTGCCGCCGCCACACCAAAGGAAGAATGCTGCAATCATGCCAGACTTGGAAGAAGCGTCAATGCGAGTGATTTCCATGTTAAGTCAATGCAAAGATGGGAATAGACATCCTGCGGCGCGATACATCTTAATTTGCTTGAATGACACGATATGCACGAATGCCTAATTGAGCTTTTTGCATGTCTGATGTGCGTAATGCGTTTTGTGCGAAATGCTCAAGTTAGAAAATCTGAACTTCAGTGGACATTCGTGCTGCGTTAACCAATCAGGAGCTTGCTCTTGTGGGGATGTGATGATTACGATGTAGCGCCTGTTGTTGGTGCCCCGGGGGAAAATCCTCCTGCCTACACCAAAAACAGTTCATCAGTCTTGGCTTAGCTCAGTCAAAAGCACGGCTAAATGCTTCCATCATCCAGGTTAAGTTTCTGGAGGAGTTGATGAGCTCACGGAGCTGGGTGCACCTTTGAAAGGATCTAGTGGACTCAGACACTGCTCCAAACAAATCGACTCTGTTTTTCAGCCTTTCGTGTGTGTTCTGAAGTGATTTTGGGAATGAACTGAGTAAACTCAAATGTTCATGCGTCAATTTACAAGAGAATAGCACGATTTATCCACATGTTCCGTGCCTGGTGTGAAAACAGCATCAGAACGAGTTTTTAGGTATAACCCAATGACCGTAAAAAATATGGACGACGCGACAGCCCCTTTTCCCATTGAACGCCTTGAGGGCAAAACGCCTGCTTGACGGGCACAAACTGTCGCAAAAGACTGCTGAAATTGGAGCCTTGACATGCGCAGAAGGACTGTCTGATGGAGCCAGAGGAGGAGCCGCGAAAATGAGCGGAGTCGAGCTTCCAACCAAACGCTTTATGTAAAATCAACCACTCCCCCCGAACTTCTCAGCATGCGTTTGCTGTCATATTAACACAGATGGATGTAATAACGTTAACAAATATGAGGGTTTTTTATATTCAATCACGCCAGCTGCGGGCCGCAGCGCATAACCTACTCGCGGCGTCGCGGGCTGATTCCGGCTAGTATGCGGCAGCGCCTGCTCGCTCGGCCGCCGCATCTGGCTCGGTTGACTCGGGCTGGAATTGGTCAGTGAGTCCAGGCATCCGGAATAGGTCCAGAAGAGGTAGTCAGTCTGAGCTCTGAGGGGTAAGTCTCCGGCAGGCGAGAATCTAGCCGAACTGGTCCGAGTGTATTTTGCCATCTGGGTGGTTAGGCGTGTATCAGAAAACTAATAAAGTCCGAAAAAAGCCCTGACCTTAGCGAATAAACAGTGTTCCACCAGGATCATGTATGTCAGAAACTGTAGTTTACTGCTGAACTCATTTTGTCATGGTAAAATAACACAGAAATCGAGTAATAACACTACAGTCTTCTGCCGAAGCTCAGATGCGCTGCTTTGAGAAACTGTCAATCACAGCTGTCAATCACGATGACACGCCCAGCATTAAATTACTGCTAAAAACAAACTGATTACAAAAATGAAGATCTGCACCTATTTCAGCACAATAACCAGTGCCTTAATCGACCAGAACCATCTTTCGGGACATTTTATTGCAAGTGTAATAATTTTTTTTATTTGGGCTCAAGTCTCCTTCATTAACACGGAGGAGGCGGGCTTTATGACTTGTACTGCAGCCAGCCCCCAGGGGGCGATCTAACGGCTGAGACCTTCACTCAAACGCAGGCTTGCAGCACACTTGGTATAACCGCTGTTTGCGACTATGCTGCCAGGGGGCACAAAGGGACGTGATGTGAACGGACAGAAATATACAGTAGCTGTAAATACCCTGATACTTATAAATGAAGATGAAATACTGATATATACATATATCCTATTTCCTTCATTAATCATAAACACTTGTTAACAGGCTTTATTATCATTGTAAACCTGTTAAGAGAAATGAGGATTCCTTTTGGAAAGTAAAATTAAAGAAATAGAAGACTAAAACTGAAATGAAAGAACAAACACATACAAATAAATAGGCCTAAATAAATAAATAAAGCAGTGTTTTATCCTCAATATAGAGAGATGTACAGTGTTTGTTATTTTGAAGTGATAGGACTAAGACAGTCAATAAATAAGCTTTTTAACCTACTTTTTTATTTACATTTTCGCATGTTTATTACTAAGAAGACCAAAACAACCAAACAAAATGATATTTTAATTGAACACATCACATGAGGTACACATACAGTACCGTCATATTCAGCATTGTGAAAAGGTAAAGCTGAAAATCTATGGTTGAAGCACCACTCAGTGGTCAAAAGCTGCAGGCGCACCTACTACAGCCGCAGCGACAGCAGGAACGGCAGCAGAGGCAGTAGAAGCAAAACACAAGATCTGTGATTGGTCGGTTTGGTAGCTGTAATGAGTGTGGGCAGGGCAAAGAGCTGTGGGGGCAGAGCAAGACTAGTGACGGGACTCTTTAACAAGTCTCAAGTCCTATGCAGGAGCTCCGGATGGATATTTTTGTTTGTGTGTACTTTATTATTAAAGTTGTTGAACATTCGCCAGTTTCCACCTCTTTCTATATTGAATGAGTTTGAGCTACTTCTACAGTAACATCGTACATATTTTCAGGGTAAACTTTAAACACCAGCAACAAAATCTCAAAGTAAAACAGAGGAACTCCACAGTTGTCATCATCTAGTCATCCATACACTTGAGTTTATTTCTTTTGCTGAACACAAAGAACGAAATACTAGGGTTCACTCTCTCAGTCAAATTCCCTGCCTTTTCCCTTACATTCACTGATTAAATGGCTGAATTTCCATGGCCTATAATGAATGGAAAAACATAGCACTGTTTTGCTTTGAACAATATTAAAATGACATTATTTTGCATGGATTAATTGGTGATTATGAGACTAGCAATGGATAATTTACCTCAAATTTTGAAAGAAAACAGGAGCACCCAGTCTTTAAAGTGGTCATTTCGTAGCCAAAGCTCTTAATATTTGTATTTGCTTTTCATTTGTCTTTGTTGGACTTCAATGACTTCCAGTTGATGAGGGGGAAAACAATACAATTGTGCTGAAAAGTAGCCCTACCATAACATTAGGCAAAAACGTGTGAAACAATGTGATAAAAAACATACACATGATTCTTACATGATACTCTATGATATTCCAGTAATTCCATGACCCGTGGTAACCCTGATATACTGAAGAATATTGGAGAGCAGCAACCATTGACTTCTATAGCCTGTTTTGTTTCTACTAGGAACATCAATGGCTCTCAGTCTCCAACATTCTTCAGTGTGAGTAAATAAAAGGTACAGAATTTAGCATTTTTTAGGTAAACTTTCTCTTTAATGGAGCTTCCCAACACAGCACCAGTCGACTCTTGACCTGGGTTGACTGTCTAATCCCAGACACACTTCACTTGCTACACACTAACAGAACTCAGTTAGCAGGCAGAGACATTTCTCAAGCTCCCCCAAGGCCCTCGCAAACAAGGTTCAGGGAAGCCCCATGAAACAACGACCTTAAACACTTTAAACCTTCTCATTCCCATCATTCTACTAGTTGTTCAAAGAGCTGTTCAAAGCGGGCACCGGCAGGCACGTCCAGCTCGGAAACCGGATTTATTTCATTCAGCAAAAGAGAATCGGCTGTCTGCTTTACTTCTGCAAGCATTCACTCCCCTGCTGCTCTCCAGAGAAAGAGGAGAATCCTGTAACGTGGCAACAGCCACTGTCTCCCCATCTTTTATTAGTTTTGACTGACACTTTTAAACTACGGCCAGCAAACCAGACAAAGCGCTGACACAAATACAAATAAGCCTCCTGCTAAAGGCTACTAAACAGAATAAACAACCTCTGGTTTGCATTGTTTTGACTTCACTGACGGCAGAGACGAATCAATAACGCTACAGTGAGGACTTGGAAACTTGGAAACACCAATATAAGCTGAATACTCTTATAATGAGGGGTTGAAAATGCAAGCGCAGTCAGTCTGAGGGGAAAATGCAACTGCATGGAAGCAAGCTGAGAATCTACTGGCTGCAAACAGATGGCTTTCTGTGGTTGAAGGGTTGACTGTGGTGTATGAATCTGCTCTGACAAGAGAGCCAAAAGCAAATCTACCATCTACAGACTGAAGTCTGAAGAAACTGACTGACATGCCTGAAGTTAAGATAGCACTAGGGTAGTCAAAAGTAAAGAGTTCGGTATCAGTCATTAAGGAGAAATCCCAAGTTTTTTTAACCACTTAAACTCTGCTGCTATTTGGGGATTTCCGCCTGGATTTTGCCTACCCAAATTTAAAAGCTTCCCAAATCCACATGCAGAGGTGTAAATGCAAAAATTTGGTATCATTTTAAAGAAAACCCTTTGAATTTCCATAAAACACCATTGAAAGTGTTTAAAATAACTGTATGTGTCATCTGTGTTATAATAAACACCTAAAAAAGAGGCACTTTTTGTATTTTTTTTTATAAACTCAAATTTGAAAGTGTACCTTTTAGGTTCTGTGTGGTCTAGCGTGCTGTAATTAATTTTGGTGGTTCCTGCACATGTCTGTAATCATAGGTAAAAAGAAAAAGGTCTCTACCATAATCTATGCAAAAGTTGTTGCATTCCAACTGATGAGAGGTGCTGTACAAGCCACAGAGACCGATCCTTGTTTACATATTTCACTATTCTTTTGTTTGATCAAACATAATTCACTGTGTTTGGACCACATCAGACATATAAAAAAATTACTTATGCACATCACCTCAAAAACAGAGGAGAAATGGCCCTAAAGGGCACAGCATAAGGTAAGAGATGACAGCTGTGCTATCTGAGGCTGCTTATTGATCATGAATGTATTGTTTACATTTCTGCGTCATGGAAACACCACAATTCATTCAACAACTGTTTAGCATATGAATATAATTGAGTAAAAAGAATGCTAGAACTGTATGAGCACCGGCAAGAGCTTTCATTTGAGCTATAACTTGTATATGTGTCATGTAAAAAAATATAAAAATGAACCAATATAAAATACCTAGCTCGGGTATCCAAAATACTGTGTATTTAAGTGTAAATAACTTTTAGACAGTAGAATAAAAACCAAAGTGATGCATATGTGCATAAAATATAGATTCTACACTTTCAAACGACACCACTTTGGGGGGTCTGGTGCAACGCTAGCCCTTTAAATCTGAAAGCGAAAGTCGATGACGTCACGGACCCGGTACTGGGTCCGCAGAGTTTACCTTCACTTTCGTCAATTGGTGGAGTTTGTTCCTTGCAACTAGCTTGTTTGGTTTGGGACTTGTGGAGCTGTGCATCGATGGATTTGCTCTTCAATGTTTGGACTTCCAGCAGTGAAAACTAAACCACACTGAACTGAACTAAACTGAACTTCAACTCTAAAAACTGGACTGACAGTTTCAGTTTACTAGAACTTCTATGTTAAGCTGCTTTGACACAATCTACATTGTAAAAGTGCTATAGGAATAAAGATGAATTAAATCGAATTAAAAAAGGTAACACTTCAGTTTAGGTGCAATAGGAGATCTTAGAAAATGTTGACGTTAGCGTTAAAGCACTGAAAGCCTGCAAATCGACATCTAAAACCACATCTTCTTAACGCATGAACAATACCACTAAACAACATCACTACAATACACTGAGTAACATTAAATAGAGAGTAAATCTTATAGTACAGTTAGTAATCACACTCCAAAACATAAAAAAGAATGTGGTTTGATGATGTTGTTCTCTGTTTGAACTGCGTTCCTGAACGTGTCAGATATGTAATCCTTTCTGCATGAAAATTGTTAAGAAAAAAATTTGAGTGTGTCCTCGCTGCAGCCTTTAGCATGATGATGTACTGGATCAGGTCAAATTCGTAGTGGATGTGCATGCACAAGTGGTTGTTATTAGAAACCAGAATAAATTATATTAATTATTAAATTACCTTTTCTACAACATCTACCACTACACACTCTCAGAAATAAAGGTACAGGAGCTGTCAATGAACCAGTAACTTTTCAAAAGATACATATCTGTACCCAGAGTCCACAGTGGTACCTTAAAAGTGCATATTAGTGCCCAAATGTACCTGAAAAGTACCTTTGAGGTACAATTATGGACTCTTCAGGTAAAAATATGTACATTTTGTAAAGGTACCACCTCAGTGACAGCTTCTGTACCTTTATTTCTGAATATTTAGAGTGAATCAACTCTAAACCCAACCCACACACTAATTAATGTCTAATACCTCAACCCTAATCCCAACAATAACAGTGGGTCTGATCCAGTGGCATGGTGCTACAGACTGCAGCAAAGACATCTTGTAAAATTAGGAGTTTACTGACCTAAAGTCATTGTTAATGATTTGTAATTAGCAAGAAATGTACCTTAAAATAAAGCATGACCAAAAAAAAAAAAGCTTTTAAAATGAAGATTGTTTAACAGTTGAAATTCATACGTTTATTTATAATAATGGTTTTACATTGCCTACACGTATGTCTACAAGGCCTACAAGGCATACAAGTGCCTTAAATATTCTCAGAAGTGGAAAGTTATGGTTGAGGGCATCAAAATCTAAAAGATATTTGACCTAGAACACTCTGAGCCAATGCTAATATGACCCATACTGTATGTCAAAAAAATGTAATTAAATCTCAGCAAAAACTCATTATGTGTCCTTCCTGACTTGCAATATGTTGTGCTCTCACATTAGTGCTGGAGTCATGTGGTTAGATCACAGTTATTACTAGTGTTCTGTCCATTATTGTTGTCATGATGCGGAATTTAGGTTCTGAAATTTTAAAAACAGGGCAACGCAGTGGCACAGTAGGTAGTGCTGTCGCCTCACAGCAACAAGGTTGCTGGTTTAAACCTCGGCTGAGTCAGTTGGTGTTTCTGTGGGGAGTTTGCATGTTCTCCCCTCGTTCACGTGGGTTTCCTCTGGGTGCTCCAGTTTCCCCCAGAGTCCAAAGACATGCGGTACAGGTGAACTGGGTAGGCTAAATTGTCCGTACTGTATGAGTGTGGATGAGTGTGTGTGGATGTTTTCCAGGGCATCCACTGCATAAAAAATGAGCTGGATAAGTTGATGGTTCGTTCTGCTGTGGTGACCCTTTAACAAAGAGCCTAAGCCGAAAAGAAAATGAATGAATGAATTCAAGCGCTACTGAGCATATAAACACAATGGCAAACCGGCTTTGTTTAAGAACACGCTCAACAGCATTTAAATGTTCTTGGGATATTGACGTTTTCAAAATTTCAGTACCAATTGGTATCAAAGTTCCAATATCGTGACATATATGTCTGCATTCTCGGAAATAAAGAAACAAAACCTGTCACTAGGATGGTACATTTTTTTAAAGATACATTTTTGTACTTAAGCCTTGTTCCTTAAAGGAACATTCTACTTTTAAAAAATAAATAGGCAGATGTTTTAATCCATTCAGTCGATCTTTGGGTTTGGTAAGGAGAACTTTTACCTTAGCTTAGCTTAGCATAAATTATTAAATCAGATTAGACCATTAGCATCTTAAATAAAAGAAAAAATAAAATGTTTTGATAATTTTCCTATTTAAAGCTCGACTCTTCTTGACAGACGGGAAATGAAAAGTTGCTATTTTCCTGCCTTATATGACTAGAAACTATACTGTCAATTTGACTTAATAATCAAGGCATTTGCTGCTGTACCATGGCTGCAGCAGGCACAATGATATTAAGTAGATTCTAACTGGTAGTACAGGTGTAAGACTTAGTGTCGGGGACTATTTTCAGGCACTGTGTAATATTTTTGCACCTGCTTTAGCCATGACACATAAGTTCCTTGATTGTTGAAAGTATAGTTCTTATCCATATCAGCATAGATAACAGCAACCTTCATTTTCCGTCTGTCTAACACAATGTAACTTCAGAAGAGTCAAGCATTAAATAGGAAAATCAGAATTTTTTTTTTTTCATTTGAAATGCTAATGGATTGATTTGAATTGATAATTTATGCTAAGCTAACCTAAGCTAAAAGTTTTCCCTGCCAAACCCGGAGATCAGCTTAATGGATAAAAAATATGGGCCTATTTTTAAAAAAAGTGGAGTGTTCCTTTAAGGAACAAATGCAGACCTGCAGAGAAGCTAATGATCTAATCCGATTCAATGATTTATGCTAAGCAAAGCTAAAGGTTCTCTTGCTAGACTCGTTTATAAACTAAGTGGAATGAAAAACTGTTTATAAGCCTATTTTCAAAAAAGCAGAGCGCTGAAACTCTATTTACACCACTAAAAAAGCCCTCACAACCTCTTCATCATGTATCAGACAGACCCCTAAGGTACAAGGAGCATGAGCAAGCTTCATTTAGCGCCTTACTTGAATAGTCAAGACTGAAAAAAAGAGAACACCAAAAAAAAAAAGCGGTCTATCAATATTCCAGGTTCATGCCAAAATAAATCACAGCCCACTCCATAAGGACCGTCACAAGCTATTGAATGCTGTCAACAAATGCGTCGATCTTTACAAAAATCCAAAAGGCTCCAGTTCAAAGGTCTGTCAATCTGATGGAGGACAGCCATGCATGATGTTGCTTGTGTCCATCTCAATCAGAGCTGCATTGAGAAGCAGATTTCCCCTGGGGTGAAAGCATGAGTGAAGCGATCAGGATTTGTAAGCGCCAATTTTTAGATGAGAGGCCTTTGGCATAGTGACACTTCTGCACAGAGTTGAAAGAGCCAAGGAGTCCTGTCTACCATCCAACCTCGCTCTCCACGGTGAATCTCAATGTGTTGTCAAAGTGCAAACAGCGAACCCAAAGCATCTAGATTTGCTTTGCTATGCAGATTTATTTCTGAAGGTTTATCTTTGCTTGGTGGTAAGTGAGGAAGAGTGATAAATGGATCCCAAAGGTAAAAACAATAAAGAGTCTGATAAGCTTTACCTGCAAATGCTAGATACAGGATTCTCTGAGGGTTTTCTTCACAAGCTAATCTGAAAGCATACTGTGGAACACTAAATCTTTGAATGTTAAACCTCTGAACAAGTGACCGGTTTCAGATGAGCTTTAATGCTGTTTTAACAGTGTCAGGGACATTTGATCCAAAAGGTTACACTACTGATAGATACTGGTGGCATTAAAAGATGCAAACAAGCTTATAAAGAATCTAACAGGGATGATTCCCCTAAGAAGAACATTATAACTTATTTTTGATCCCACTTTATATTAAGTGTCCTTAACTACTATGTACTGACATCAAAAAATAAATACAATGTACTTACTGTGTTAATAATGTATTTGAGAACACTTGTGGTGCTTTTGGGTTGGGATATTTTGGTGGTAGGTATGGGTAGGTTTAAGGGTGGGTTAAGGTGTAAGGGATGGTCAACAGTGTATTTACAAATGTAATTGCAAAACTTAATTACAGATGTAATTACATACATGTATTTAATCAAGCATAAGTACACAGCAAATACATGTATTTACACAATAAGTACATTGTAACAAACTATTAATTCCTGTGTAAGTACATATTAGTTAAGTGGGACCTTATTTATTAGTCATAAACGTATTGTATCAGTGTTGTATTAGATGTATACTTTTTCAGTTGGTATAAACTAAAGAGTACAGTATATTAAGTGCATAAATACATACAAAGATCCGCATGTTTAGTGTTAAACTCTGAATGTTACTATCCCTCGTGATTTTTATACAATTATTTTTAAAGGTTTTTCTGCTGCTTTTAAAGCTTGCATGTTAGCCATTATTACTGAAGGAACAGCCATAATAGACTTAACTTAGCACATCAGATCGATGGGTTTCTCTTTTGTGTAACAGGAATTAATTGCACCGCTGTAAGAATGAATGTCACTCAAACTAGCAGAAGCATTAGCAGCTGAAATCCCTTAGGCTCTATTTAAATTTAAATAGTCGATTGCTACTAAAAGTACACTACCTGACTAAAGTCTTGTAGTCGATCGCAGTTGTAAGAGCAACAAATAATAACTTGACTTCTATGAATCATCTGTTGAACTGCATCCCAGTCATCACAAATACTGCAGAAGACCTTATGGAACCCAAATAGACCCAATATTCTTACAGAAATCAGTCAAGTTTGGCGAAGGAAAAAGTCATGGTTTGGGGTTACATTCAGTATGGGGGCATGCAAGATATCTGCAGAGTGGATGGCAACATCAACAGCCTGAGGTATCAAGACATTTGTGATGCCCATTACATTATAAACCACAGGAGAGGGCAAATTCTCCAGCAGGATAGCGCTCCTTCTTATACTTCAGCCTCCACATCAAAGTTGCTGAAAGCAAAGAAGGTCAAAGTGCTCCTCGATTCGCCAGCCCAGTCACCAGACATGAACATTATTGAGCATGTCTGAGGTAAAATGAAGGAGGAGACATTAAAAATGGATCCAAAGAATCTTAAGGAACTCTGGGAGTCCTGCAAGAATGCTTTCTTTGCCATTCTAGATGACTTTATTAATAGATTTTTTGAGTCAGACCTTGCTGTCCTAATTAAATAATTAAAAATCAAGGCATGATCATATTTTATTTAGGTGAACTAAGCATAATCTAGAAGCCTTTGCCGCTCATATAAGCCACTTCTGATACCAAATGGTCAACTAGAAGTCAAGTTGTTTCTAAAAATTGGATAAGCAACAAGACTGTTGTCAGGTAGTGTAGTTCATTCCTTTTACCAACATTTACCTTTTTACCCATACCGTTAGTTACGAATTTGTAAATTCAGCAAATTCATAAGATTTATTTATTTTACATGATGGCTCTAAAATAAATAGATGCTGCACAGAAAAGCTTACATTCAGAGTGCTTTTAGTCTCCTTCAGGTTTGTTGTTGAGTTTTTCATCCTCTCACATTACCACACAGTAGTAATCTAACTGTCAGCACATTAGCAGTGTTTCCATCCACCTATTTGTAATGCGCGCTTTGGAATATAACATATGAAATGCTTAACAGAAACCCCAAGATGTGCATACATTTTGAAAATGTGCACAAAGACAGACTTCTTTATCCGATAACATTTATTTCTTTATTTTTTTTACATAAAATGATGGAAACATGTTTACCGATTTATTCTGGCATGCAAATTAAAAAGGCATATGATTTCATTTTTACAGATTCTGTTTAAACAAAAATTGCCACAATAGTATGGCATTAATATATTTAATTCACATCTCTGTATGTAAGCATAGCTATTGAAACTCAAATTGTTATTGTATATGACAACAAAAACAACCTTAAAACTCTACTCACAAACCCCCACATCAAAATATCCATAGGCTTCTGTGCATTATATTGATCTTTTTTAAGATCAACACATTAACAAATGCGAATTGTAAAGCACAAGCGACCAACAAAGCCAAACAAAACCTCTATACAGCAAGTCAGTTCATTTTGGGGCCATTCTGGAAATGCCCCCAGCCATGGAGAACCAAGCCAAGTACAGAACACGTATTTGAATAGGAAAAGACCACAAAACTAATAGCTGGGGTTGTGTTTCAATAGATGTGTCAAAAACAACAACAACACCATTAATTTTGGTTTCTCCAGCTGAAATCATGCTAAGAAGCTCCATTCGTTTTGAGACTACCTGTAGCTTTAAGCTGATTGGTTATTTGAACTGAAAGGCTGAAAGGCTTCCAACAGCCGCCATATTGATTGCTGTGGTTTTCTCATTCATTTTTCCTTCAAGTGATCCATCTTACACTCTCTCTGCATGACTCTGCTTTTATGTGTTATGGAAGGTGGAATACAGCAACAAGGACAAATGTTGTTGGCCTCTACTCAAGCTAAAAATGCACCACACAGCTGAAAGCCACAAGCGAGGACAGTGGAGCCAATCCAAAGACAGATCTGAGTGCTTACGACGAATGACAATTCAGGTCATCAGAAAGCTAAACTCCACTATTAAACAACGGTTTTGTGTTCTCTTCCTGAGTATGGCTGTTGTGTAAATATTACTCTCTGGGAGGGTTGTGTGTCCTTAAGTACAGGAATGAAACCTAAGCCCCTAAACTTGATCCATACTTATTGTGCACACCCATTCGTTTAACCAAAATACCCTCCGAATGACATGTATAAATACACAAGCACACACATGTACCGATACAGACGTCAGCAGAGCAGTAGGGGCATGTTCTCAGAAAGGCTCCTATCTGGGGAGCAGCAATATACTTCACCACAGCACCGATAAAGCAGTTCAAACTCAAATGAGCACACAATGAATTTCAGACAGCATTCATTGTGCGAGATATTATCTCAGGCTGCAATTCATTTCAGTGTTCCAACTGAAAGCTGACACGGGATCATTTTTCGCAGCCTATCATTTAGCTTATGTGCCCCGGCACTTTGTACTATGTGTGCAAACGGGCATTGCAAGATCGATTCTGTCTCACATTATCAGATTAAGTGTTTTCATAAATAATAGAAGGAATAAATAAAAGAGGCCAGAAAAAATTCAATAAAATGACATTATTGAATGTGGGATCATGCTACTTTTCATTGTTTATGCAGCTCAGAATGAAACTGCTAATTAACAACTGTGCACATGACCATTTTGAAGGAGGTGTTCGTAAGACTGTCATGAAACATTCATAACCATGACATAACATGTCAAAAATATGAAAAAGATTATGACAACTGTCATTAAGGGCTCTATTTCAAGGATCTAGGCGCAAAGTCTAAAGCGCTGGGTGCAAAAGCATTAAAGGCATGTCCAAATCCACGTTGCTATTTTAAGGATGGGAAAAAATAGGGTTTGCGCTGCGGAGCATGGTCTAACAGGGTTGTGCTTGTTCTCATAATGAGTTATGGATGTGTTTTGAGCTTAACATGCATTAAACCAATCGGAGTCCCATCTCCCATTCTCTTTAAGATTCAGTTGTGTCGTGTCATGTCGGACGTTTTGAGTGAAAAATCTGAACGCTTCACTGGTGAGAAAAGTGGTTCAACAGACCATCTGCAGCGTGAGGATAAAAAACAAGCCTCCTCCATTCGGCCTCTTTACTTTCTCTTTACTTTACTTTTACTTTTTACTCCTTTACTTTCATGGATGAGGAAATGGTGTTGTACAATTTGTTCAGCGCAAAGATTTGTTTCTAAACTATTTCTAAATTTAGTTCTTATTTCCAGCAAACGAATAAATAATCAATAATAATGAAGTGTGCTCAAAAAACTGAGTTTTATCCAAACACACGTCCTATTCTTATGCCCCATATAGTGATGCATACATCTCCAAAACCCAAAAGGTGGACTAATCTAAACTTGTTTTAATTAAAGCAAATATAAATATGCATATAATAAATAATAATCATACTAATATACATTATATAAATGCATTATACAAATGCAAATTGTCATGAATAAACTGAAAAAAGCTCACCGATGTAAGGAAGGCATGGAGGTAGTGGTTTATATATTTATGTAGAAATA
The DNA here is from genome assembly GCF_049306965.1 of Danio rerio. Lineage (NCBI taxonomy): Eukaryota > Metazoa > Chordata > Actinopteri > Cypriniformes > Danionidae > Danio > Danio rerio. The sequence continues at coordinate 68,849,490 of NC_133182.1, read as the reverse complement.
ATTATATAATTATGTATTATATTATGTATTAATAATTATAGTTTTTGTAACATTTTAATCCTTTTTTTCATATGTGTGTGTTGCTGTACATCCTGTGTGTATTAAGCAATGTATAAGCGTTTAGACCTGCATAGGCACATAATTCTGTGCTGGACTTTAGACCAGGTTTTAGTTGGTCAGTGGCACTGTATATTTTCGTTTTTTCAAAATAGCAACCCACCAACAATGTACCTTGACACACCTCCTTTTTATACCGGCAAATCCATCAGTCCACAAAGCACAAATGGATTTGCTATTTGAACAATGTGGTGAAAATTAGAGTTGCGCTGGTGTAACAATAGCAACAAATTGCCCCAAACACATCTTGCTTCTTATTGCGCCAAGGGTATGATATGTCTCTAATACGAGCTCAGACTGCATGATTTTAGCCCCGATTTTGACTCGCCGACAGGTTTTGAGAAATCGCCCACAAATGCCTGAAATCACAAGCAAATCAGTGCTCATGCACGTGAGTGACAATCACACTGTGTGAACTATCAAAGACGCGATCTGAAAGAATCGCAGATGAGTCGACGATGCCTGTGAGAGATTTGGCGTGCTAAATATCTGGAGCCTGTCTGCGATTCAAATCATGCCGTGTGAAATGAGTTTTGACAGAAAATAACATCGCCGATCGCCTACAGCCAATGAGAGAGCAGCATTCACTTGCGTGTGTGCCTGCTGGCCAGCGGGAGGCTGGCGGAGAAGTTAAAAGTGCTCATTTTCAGTTTATTTGGACCCAAGATATGGAGGGAAAACTAATAGAGGTTTGTCAGGAGGACCTGTGTCTGTTTGACCTTTCATACAGAAAGTTAAAAAAGAAAGTTGAGGAGAAATTCCCTTCAAACCCAGGTGAGCAGATATGTACATTTTCTACCCCATTAAAGGCTTCTTTCTCGTTATGTAGTCAATAACAAAAGATAAACTAAGCGTTTTTGGCTGTGAGACGTAATTTGGATGAAGTTTTCGCCGATTCTTCCTATTATAAAGTCATGCAATGTGAAAGCCCCTGTCGCCGATCCATCTTGCAGTGTAAACAAAGCAGGGACAAAACGCTAGCCCAGATAGTCCTGCAGTGTGAAAACATCTGTGACACGACTACTTTGAAAATCATGCAGTCTGAACTCGCAAAGTGCCATTCGCTCAGTTATGTCATTTAAATGCAAAGGTAACATAATTATAATGGTCTTATGGTGATTATGTTTATAACAGATGTATGACAGGGTTATGTGGTGCTAATAATTTCAAGTTGGCATGACAAAAACAAAGACAGGATGTGATGTATTCAAGATGTCAAAGACAACTCAAGCAATGTCATATATGCATTTAAAATGACATAACTGAGCAAATGACACTTAATGACAAGATGTCCTGATTATAAATGTGTCAGGACAGTCTTATGAACACCCCCATCAAGCAAAGTGTTACCTTTTCAATTATAATGTAACATTTGTCTCATCAACGGGCGGCACAGTGGCTCATTGGTTAGCACTATTGCCTCACAGCAAGAAGGATGCTTGTTCGAGCTCCGGCTGGGTCAGTTGGCCTTTCTGTGTGGAGTTTGCATGTTCTCACTGTATCGGTGTGGGTTTCATCCGGGTGCTCCGGTTTCCCCCACAGTCCAAAGATATGTGCTATGGGTGAATTGGATAATCTAAATTGGCCGTAGTGTATGTGTGTGAATGACTGTGTATGGGTGTTTCCCAGTAATGGGTTGCAGCTGGAAGAGCCTCCGCTGTATAAAACATATGCTGGATAAGTTGGTGGTTCATTCTGCTGTGGTGACCCCTAATAAATAAAGGGACTAAGCCGAAGGAAAATGAATGAATTTTGGAAAGTAACAATGAGGAAAGGCTTTTCTGATAATAAGCAACAACAGAGCTTGTCCAAAGCAGTGCAACCACAATAACTGTACCGGAACCAGCACAAAATGAAACATCTGAAATACGAGTGTTTTCAGTGCAACTCTTATTTGAAATGCATAGCTGTTTGAATATGATTGCTGGGCTACAGCCAGCAGGGCCGGGTGAGCTGGGTGCAGAGGGCTGATGTGTGAAATGAAACCCTGATTGATTGAGAGACCAGCAGACAGCTCGGGGAACGGCATAACTGCACTCCAACAGAGGTCACAGGAAGGCAGGGATGCAGCAGGATGAATAAGGTCTGTGTAGATGGGGGTTAGAAAAGATCCTGGATTAGTGTCACATCCTGACCCCGGATCAGTTTGTATGGCACAAAACACGCCCTGATTATTTAGAGCACCAGAAGTCTGCAAAGTAAGGGCTATTGGAACTACTTTTGATGTGTTCATCTGAAAACGAAGGCTGTTTTTTTCACAGGCAGGGTTCCGATCCAGGTTCAAGACCTGTGCCAATTGTCAAACCATATTTTTTTTCTTGTGCCAAGATTGAAAAGTTCCAAAGACACAACAAATTTGATCAATTGTGCAAAGTAGAACAACCATGTCCTAGTGAAGGACAATCTCTATTCATAAAACAACAAACATTATTAAAGGTTTTGAGGTTTCTCAAGCAATCACACAAGGAAGATCCATCAGATGTTGGAACAGTATAAAAGATGCATAATTCAATGTGTTGGTCCAGGCTTGATTATGCTTGCTAGAGCAGGTACAGAGCAGGAATCATGGATGTCTTGGTGGACCAGCCTGGCCTTGCTGTTCTCAAGCAAAACTGAGCAATTCTACCTCTCATACTGGGGACCAGCAATCAGCATCAAATGCTGGCCTTAAAGCTGCCTTTCCACTGCACATGGCAAAAGTAACAGACCAGAAATCATTAATTTCCAATGGAGAGTAGTGCGGGAGCTGGATGGAGTTCCAATCATCTCGTATGTGAAAAATCCGGATCCGATTTGAGCTTTGGATCCGTTAAAATATTGATCTTCTGCGACTAGACTGTATGCGATCAGTTAACCAGATGTGATTTTATCCTCCTTACACTGGCTGCCTGTTAAGTTTCGTATTGAACTTAAAATATTACTTCTCACCTATAAAGCTCTAAATAATCTAGCTCCTGTTTATCTAACCAACCTTCTGTCTCGCTACAATCCAACTCGCTCTTTAAGATCTCAAAACTCAGGGCTTCTGGTAGTACCTAGAATAGCAAAATAGAGTAAAGGAGGTCGAGCCTTCTCCTTTATGGCTCCTACACTCTGGAATAGCCTTCCTGATAACGTCTGAGGCTCAGACACACTCTCCCAATTCAAAACTAGATTAAAGACCTATCTGTTTAGTAAAGCATACACTCGATGCATCACTTAGCGGGTTCCACACAGGCTTCTGCATCTTGCTTATATACACTATGAACAGCAGCTACGCTAATTATTCTATCTATCCTCTTTTTCCACATGGGGATACTCGTGCCGAGGTCCTCAGATTATGCGGAGTCACTGATTGGATCCAAGACCAGCGATGAGGTGATCCCAAGGTTTCCATATCCGGGACCAGGCCATATCCTGAGCTGCTGCTGCGCTGATGGTCGTGGGGAGTGGAGAACATGAGTCTGATTCCAGCGACGCTCCAGGGACAGACGAGTCTTCGTTGAGGCCATCTTCCAGCCTCCACTGCGATGACTGAAGCTCTGCACAAGACTTTTGGCCAGCGGAGAAATTATAATGGTTGTGCCCAACTGAGACTGGTTCTCTTAAGGTTTTTTTTCTTCACTCTCCTATCAGGTGAAGTCTTTTTTCCCTCTCCGCTGTCCCCACTGGCTTGCATGGTTCAGGATTGGTAGAGCTACGCATCAATAAATTTGCTCTTCAGTGTTTGAACTCTCAGTAATGATTTTAAATCACACTGAACTGAGCTAAACTAAAATGAACTGAACTTAAACACTAAAAACTGAACTACACTCTTCCAGTTACTATGACCATTTATGTGAAGCTACTTTGACACAATCTACATTGTACAAGCGCTATACAAATAAAGCTGAATTGAATTGAATTGAATGTATTCCAGTGTTGTCTACGCAGGTCTGTATATTTAAAATGTATTTTATAATTGTTGTCTCTACATTCCCTCCAATATTTTTAGCGGTCTATGAGTTTCTAGTATTCATTCATTTAACCATGGTGAACGGACAGAGAACAAATACTCTTGCTTTTGCACTCCTTTATTCTGGACACCGCGAGAATCCACCTTTTCTCTCATGGTGCATGAAAAACCTGAAAATTATGTGCCACAAGGGGAGCGTATTCCGACAGTCATGTCCGAATGTTGGGTGCAGTGGAAAGGCAGCTTTAGCATGAAAACCCCTCATCCTGAGCATCCTTCACTGGTCACTGCATGCAAAACATGCATTATGGTGATACCCAGCAATACTGGACTTTTCAGCGAGCTATGCTTTAAAGCAGAAACATTCAACCCCTCTCAAAGAGTGCTACCAGCTATGCTGATGACACTCAGATCTACCTAGCCTTAGTGCCTAATGACTACAGCCCCATTGACACCCTCTGCCAATGCATTGATGAAATGAGCAATTGGATGTGCCAAAACTTTCTTCAGTTAAACAAAGAGAAAACTGAAGTCATTGCGTTTGGGAACAGAGATGAGGTTCTCAAGGTAAATGCGTACCTTGGCACTAAAGGTCAAACGACAAAAAATAAGGTCAAGAATCTTGGTGTGACTCTTGAGTCAGATCTGAGTTTTAACAGTCATGTCAAAGCAGTCAGTAAATCAGCATACTATCATCTCAAAAACATAGCAAGAATCAGATGCTTTGTTTCTAGTGAAGACTTAGAGAAACTTGTTCATGCTTTTATCAGCAGCAGGGTGGATTACTGTAATGGACTCCTCACTGGTCTTCCTAAAAAGACAGTCAGACAGTTGCAGCTCATCCAGAACGCTGCAGCCAGAATTCTAACCAGAACCAGAAAATCAGAGCACATCACACCTGTCCTCAGGTCTTTACACTGGCTGCCAGTTACATTCAGAATAGATTTTAAAGTATTATTACTGGTCTATAAATCACTAAATGGCCTAGGACCTAAATACATCACAGATATGCTAACTGAATACAAACCTAACAGATCACTCAGATCATTAGGATCAAATAAACTAGAAGTTCCAAGAGTTCAGTCAAAGCAGGGTGAATCAGCTTTTAGCCACTATGCCCCTCGCTGCTGGAATCAGCTTCCAGAATTGATCAGATGTGCTCCAACATAAGGCACATTCAAATCAAGACTGAAAACACATCTGTTTAGCTGTGCCTTTACTGAATGAGCACTGTGCTGCGTCCGACAGATTGCACTATCATGTTTTTCTCTTCTTCTTTATTCTTTTATATCACATTTGACCTGTTTTTATGTTTTGTTTTGTTTTTACGCATTTTTATTATTTGTTTTTATTTTTATTTTACTTGTTTCTTTTATTCTTGTTTATGTAAAGCACTTTGAATTGCCATTGTGTATGAAATGTGCTATATAAATAAACTTGCCTTGCCTTGCCTTGCCTTACCATCCTGCAGACTTCAGTTCAACCCTGCTCCAACACACCTGTAATAGGTTAAGTTGCTGTAACACTATACATTAAGCATGTGAAATTAGCTCAGAGGGTGAAGCAAAAATGTATTTTCCAAGAGGTCATGATTTGATTTTCTATTGGTCTCACGCTTTAACCTCACAAATTCTGAGTTTATTAAACTTTAACTTAGGCTGTTACGCAGCAAAATTCAAAATATCTTTGCTCCGGCTTGCAGTTCTAGTCTGATGCATTTGCATGCGTATGAGTGCAAGCCTATGGGATGACCGCAGCTTAACCCTGAACACCTTGATAAGCTGGTTCAGGTGTGTTTGATTAAAGTTGGAGCTGAAATCTTTTTGATGGAAGTTCTCCAGGAGCAGCATTGAAGACCCTTGTTTAGGGGGTTATACACCATCTGAGCAATTGGAATATGAATTGTAGCTTTTTGTAAACGTCCGTGCATTATGCCAGAACTAATAGGAAAAGAGATCCAGGAACATGTCCTACTTAGCAAGATCATTTTAACATCCCTTAATAATAAACCATAATTATCTGCATGTTAGTTCAGACTGGTTTATGATTCTAAGAAAGGGTATAGTACAAGGCTAGCTGGTGGACCAACACAGCCATGCTGTTCTCAAGCAAAACATTTGAACCAAGCAATACGGAAGTACCTGAAACTGCAATTCATCAACTGGTCTTTGGGGGCTGGTTCCAGAAAGTCAAGATGTTTACTAATTGCATTGCTAAATTGGCTAATTTTACAGCTGATAAAACATGTTTACAGCCTGAGAGATGGTTTTGGTGCATATAACTAATATAACTAAACAGTTTATTTACAAAATTTATGCATATATCAATGAAGGAAATCCACAATTTAAATCCTTTACACATGGTCTTGCAATACGAAATGGAGTTGGGTCCAGATTGAATACCCTCACGGTCCTGATCCAGACTGAATTCCGGACTTTAAGCGCCTACTCACACTATGCTACCCGAATCGTGCTCAGGCCCATTTCCCGGATCGCTTAAGAAGTGTAAGTGTTCTGTATCGGGCTCATGCACGATTCACTTGGCCGGCTCTGGCCCGGTTGGAAGAGGTGTGCCAGAGGGCGGTTCACTTGGGTTTTGGCGCAGTATGCTTGTTGCGTGAGTGCAAAATGCGCCTGAGCCCAAAACTGAAGATGAGACTTTTACGGGACTATTCGATATGGATTTATTAATCATTCTAACTGTTCAATGAACGCAAACTGTCATAGATTATAAGTCGCAAACCCCTCACTGCACAACAGCTGCACCTTCAGCAAACCTCCTAATACCTGCAGCACGAGGACTTTGATGGTTTATGAGCCTCAAAAGTGGCTGATCTGTTCAGCAAAATATTTGACTGCGCGTCACTACATCCCAAACAACTAAAACAATATAACTAAAGAAATCTTCACTGTGCTGAGCCAGAGCTCTTCTTACTGGACAGCGCATCATCGATTACAGTAAGCTCGCCCAGGCCCGAATGTAATGTGAGTGCGGGCTGTCGGGGGAGACGAGAGGGGGGACAAGCGTGCTTTGGCCCGGTTCAAGGCAACTGTACATAGTGTTAGTACGCCCTAAGAAGCCCTGCCCTAAACAATATTACATGTCATGGTTTAACAAGAAAATTGGATGTTCACCCATGTAAGACTTTGTATCATGAATAAACTTTTAAATGTGTATCATAAATAAACTTTCTCTCACTTCCAATACTGGGAACCAGCATCAAGTTACTGGTCCCTAAAAAACACGCTTTATACTAGTGAATGTTTATGCTAAAAGCAGGGATAAAAGGTCCCCCGACCACAAAGGCAATTCTATACAGCAACATTTTCTCTCTTTATTTTAAGAGAGAGGCAGAAACGAGTTCCTCAAGAGAACCAGAGCAGCATGCAAACAAGGTCTTTTATTTCAGGTAGCAACACACACGATCCCGTCTTGAAGAGTAGGGTTCTAAGTGTGGAGCATGCTGTGAGGCGGCACGGGCTAGACAATTCCCATTACCCACGTCTTGCTCTCTGCCCTGCCATCTCAAACTGACGCTCCCCGAATACAAATAGCCAAGGCCGAAGCTAATTCCCTTCTGGATGAGTGCGTACGTGATGGCCGCTCTTTTAGTGCCACAAAGACATAGAAAAGGGCCTTTGTTTTTATGTGTGATTATGCAAAAAAAGAAGAAGAAAAACGTGAAAGAAAACGCAACTGATGGAAGCAGGGACACGTTTTTCTTCCATCAATCAAGTTGATCTGTCGCATTTGTCTGAGTGCCTGTCGTACTGACGTCTCACGTTATAGCACCGGTATTGCTGTTCTCTGCACAATGGCATTGTAATAGCCCACAGCAAAGACGCAACAATTAACCTTTTTATTTCACGCCTGTCAGCCGCAAAGAGAATAAAACGAGGGAGTGCAAGTGAAGAAAGACGACTTTCATTTGGCTCACCTGGAAACCACATAAAACACTACAGACACCGTTTGTGCTCGTCACACAAATAAACACCTCTTTCAGTGTTTTAAAATCTCAAGAAAAGTACTTGCGCATGAATATATAGACGTTTTGAAACTGATTTTATATGAACACACTAAGAACGTGTCTCACTAGACAATCCATTGCCAGTGCATGCACGTTTGAGTTTGTGGAAGATGATGGTACCGCTGTATGTGATTTATTGATGATCTTCCCCTCTTTGTCACCCAGACAGCAAGGGTCGAGGGCCAGACGGTGTAGCAAACAAACACATACATATAAAATTAATGGCTCAGAGTTTTCCCTTTCATCTTAGAAGACAAAATCTAACCTGCGGTCTTATTTGTTACTTAATTTCCAAACTTTTTTTTCAGAAATGTGTAGCATAAAATGGTCAATTCATTATGCTGGAGATACATTTGTTAAGTTTTACGTACTGTACATACAATATTAGTCATGTGACTATGGAAAAATGTAACCATTCAATTTGCCTATTTTTGGAAAGGAACGTTTAACAGTACTAGGCATGGGCTGGTATAAAATTCTGAGGGTATGACAACGTTAGATAAAAATATCATGGTTTCATGGTAAAGTGATTACTGCTCAAAAAAAAGTTATTTTAAAATGTCTGTGTACAAAAATAACAACCATTTCCCCATTGAATACGATTTGTTTTATTTAAAGAAACATTTAAAACATTTTGGCTTTTTTATTTTGAATATGTCAGGCAAAACAATTTAAATAGTACACTGACAGTCTTCATTTATTTCAAAATTACAGATAACAACTAAATAAGGCATCTTTGAATAGCGTTCTTTTCTTTGAATATAAAGCCACTGCACTGTTCAGGTCTACAGCATGCTTGTTGGTGTAAATGACTTGTTTTTCAAACAATTCGTGAATCATGGGCTGACAGTAGCTTTTGGTGTGGAGGGTGCTTTTGCTGTAAATACTGTTGCCGTAAAAAACCTTATGAAATAGTCATAAAAAACATAATAAACAAAAAAAAAAAAACACAAAAAAACGTACAAATACCTTAGTAACGGTATAAAAGAAAATGTTTGTGCTTTCAAAACCTTGACTTTTCCAAACTGCGCTAAATCCTGAAACCGGTTATTGCCCCATGTAGAGATCTGCGCGGGACTAAATTTTGAATCCCGCTCCCACCCGCACCCGCCAGGTTTTAGCCCGAACCCGACCGCTCCCACTTATATTAAGCATTTGTTGTCCCGCTGCCCGACACGCCCCGTTTTCTACCTGCCGCGCCCGATCCCGCTAAAGAGCGGGGTGGAGAACAAAACCGAAAATCATCCAGTGCAGACCTCTAGGTTCATGCCTAAACAGTAAACTGGAAAAGCTGCAGGGTTCCATACAACTCATTCAAACTATAACTTTACAGATGTAACTAATTTAAGTGATTGAACATAAAAAAAAATTAAGTTGTCCCAACAACATCTCAATCATTGTGTTATTTCAGCTCATTTTAAATAAATAATTTGAAAAAATTTAATAAAATACATTTTTTTGATTGTAAGAAAAATACGAAGAGCATACTGTACGTCATAATTTGGTCTGAAATGAATTTGCTGAAAGGTGTCAAATTTCATATTGAAATTTTGCCTTATTATTTAATTTATAAACATATTTATTTAGCTTTTTAAATATGCTTAAGTTAATAAATTATTTACAACCAAAGATAGAGTTAGATATTCAAGTAAGAATCAAAATAAAGCATACACTCACAATACTCTATACTAGGGGTGTAACGGATCACGGTTGATCCGTGATCTGTACGGAGCACAACCCACAGTTCGGAATGCACGTGACCCTCGGATTAATAACTTTTTTGAAAGAGAAAGTTTACCTCCCACGTCATTAAATCATGAGTATGAAAGCATTTTGGTGTCCCTGTAAAATATAATCATTACAGAAAAAGTTGTGGTGGGACTTAAATACATTCTTAAGTTATTAATTAAAGGTGTTTTCTGTCACTGTTTGTTTAGCCTGAATCAATGCTTTCAATGTAAAGCTGCACTGGTAATCATTAAACGATTGTGATCTCAAATCAAACCCGCATAGCATTCATGATAAATGATAATGATTTGCATGTTTATTAATCCTTCTAAGCACTGCATTGAAATCTGCGTTTGATCAAGAGAGACTCCGTTTTTACACTTTTTCAGTTCGTTACAAACAATTAAATAATGCAGAAGTACTGGGAGAACAGCTTATAGTTCATATACAAACACAACGTTTAGGGTAAAGATAAACATCACTGCTTAATGGAACTTGACGCTGGAAAATGTTGTAGCAATTGCACCGTGTAACCATTAGGTGGCAACAAACAATCATCATAATTATGTCACTGAATAAGTTTTCAAAAATGATCCACCTAGAATGAAACATGAAGTTTTACGTGTGAACTGTTGAATCATTAACTGAAAATAAATTTGATATAAGCTGTACAAGATGTAAGATTTTTATATTTACCATTAACAGCAACAGTAGCAAAGATCATTTTTCATATTGAATATTTTCCTGTTTTATCAGCTGGTTCTTTCTTGATTTTAATTTTTATTAAAATTACATTAATTACATAAATTTTAATAAAAGTTATATTTTTTAAAACTAAAAGTTTTTGTAGTAATATTTTGTATGAATGGAAAGCAAAAGTTTAAGCATACATTACTTCATTTTTTTAGGGCAACCAGTTTCCTCTTATTTTTTAAGTGAACTCAACCTATCCGGGCTTAGAGTGTACCAATTGCTCACTTTGTAATCTGAGGATCATAAAAATAATATAAATACAGAAATACTTTATAGTAAAGCACTCCATCCATCAAACGTTTTTTTTAGGGCCTTAAAAGACGAAAGACTTTTTTAGATGAGCTACGGAAGACTACTATGATCTGTTTCTCCAAGGAGAACTCCCATTGCTGTCAAGTAGAAACATTTGAAATATTAAAGTAGTAGTGATTTTTCCATCTCCATGGGAAAACCCTCAAAAACTGTAGAGGGATTTCTCTTAAAACACTATTTAAAGAGTGTGGAGTGTCAGAAAAGCGCGTACGCTTTGCTCCAATCTGTTGCACAGCTTAGAACACTTCAATGTTAAAAGACCAATGGAAATCTCCTGTCAGTTTCTGAGAAATAATGAGCTTGTTCACCCAAAACAGGGCTAAAAAGTCTCTTGCTCGACTTCAAATGAGCATTTGTCTACAGACTTTTCCCGAGCGAAACTCCTTCAGAGAGATTTCAGTGAGGTTACAGACCGTAAAGGGCTTGATGTAACTTAATTGCATTCCTTTTTCCCTCCAACGGCAAATTGAATTGCAGGGTAAGACCCAACTCAAACACCTCATAATCCCTGCTGCTTGCCTCCTGCAAACTAAACAAGGTCACTTTCATTTCAACTCAAAGAGCCCAAAATAGCAACCGCCAAACGTACAGTACCTGCTCTCACGCTTTACAACACTGGTGCTGCATCAGCAAACGCCCTGACTGACTTATTGAACTCCTCCACTGCAGGCGATAACATTGAAGGATAAAGACAGGTCGGACAAACCGAGTCCTCCTGCTGTCATTCTGTCCTTGCACATATACAAACACTGGGCTTGAGCAGGGTTGGGGGTAATGATCAGTCACTTACACAATCACTTAAGTAATTGGTTGCTGTAATTACATGATACTTTTCTGTTTCCAAGAATTAAGTTTTATGGAGTTCTTCTTGATAGTAGGTTAAAGTGATCAAAACAGATCAATAAAATGATAATAGTTATGGGAAGAGGTTTATCAATTATTAAGAGATGTGTATGTGGATGTTTGGATGTTTTCATCAAAACACTAGTAAATTTGCCCAGAGTGTATTGTTGAGTTCAGGGTCTCTGCAGATATCATAATGTCAAATTTAAGACCTTTTACGACCTTTTTAAGACCATTAAGTATTAAATTTAAGACCTATATCGCAATATCAAAAACACGCGAGAGAAAATGTAAAAGCACAAAATTAGGGGTAAAATAAAGTTATTTAAATTGAACAGTACTAAAGTCAGGTTAAATGCACTATTGACAAACATCTTAATGGAGATTTATACTTTCACCTGGCACCGCATCGCACAACTCACGAAACGGATTAAGGCTTTTATACTTGACACGTTCACCATTGAGATATATTTTTTGAAATGACAGGGGGCGGTCCAAAAAAACAGAAAGTACAATCAGACGAATAAAAAGATCATCATTATCATTGAAGATGTTTTTGGGGGCCTCTTTTTTGTTGTTTTAACAAACTTATCCCTCAGGTTTTTCCAAAATTTTACAAAAAATTTTCCTCCTTTCCCATGGCAGTTGCAATTTCTAGCCAATAATTATTGGTCATTCTGGCAAGCAGAAATGTAACTGTGATAGAAAATAGGTAAAAACTTGATTAGGTATTACAGCCTACTGTACTATTCACTTTTCAAATAAATCCCACTATCAATCCCATTTTATCACTAAAATAAAGTGAACTAGTGTCTGCTGTACAGTGTTTTGTAAAGTACAGTACTTCAATTAATCTGTTGTGGTAATACTGTAGTTGCTATGGTAACACAACAAGTGTATTAAAAACAAACTACCCAGTGCTTTAGTTTTTTTTTTTTTTACAATATAAGGTATATTTTTCTACAATTCAACACACTTTACTGTAGTAAAACTACACTGTATTTCATTTTGTCAGTTCACTATTGTTAATACTACACTATGCTGAATCATCTCTGGAGAGCAAAAGCACACAAGGAGTCAGACGGAGCGAGAGCAGATCATTCGCACGTGAGCAGCCAGTGTTTTGAGAGCTCGCAAGCAGTTTTGTCCATGAACAAAGGAAACCGGTGCGTGAGCAGAGATTCGCTCTCTCGTATTACAGCGCTCCCGAAAACTGCGCTTGCGACATTTGTCAGTGAAATAACGGCATACTCTGCCAGCCGAAATCATGTCGCGCGCACTAAAAGCGAACTTCCGCAAACACAACGATGATGTCACATTCGCCCCGCGCACTGAGTTTAATATCAGAAAGCTGATTGGCTATTGCAAGTTGACCTTTTTGTAGTTGTAATACCGCAAATTACAATTGGACTAGTGAAATAAAGAACTACAACACCCCAAAAACCTAGCAACAACAACAAAAAGAATTTAAATGGACATTAGATGTAGCGTTACATGGACATCGCAAAAATAAGGCCTGTGCAAAAATATTTAAATATCTAAATATTTAAAGCCATAAATTTAGATTTTTTAATTTAAGACTTTTTAACACTTTTTAAGACCCCGCGGGGACCCTGGAGTTTAAATATTTCAGAACATTTTCCCAAACTATGTGTCAAAATAAGATTTGTCGCCAAAAATACACAGAACACAGAAAAAGTTATGGCCAAATTAAGACTCAAAATCAGCCCAGAGTAGATGAAAACATCCCTAACAGTAGAAATAAAACTTACCCAACACTAGGGGTGTAACGATTTATCGTTGTACGATTTATTGCGATGCAAAAATGTCTCGATATGCATCGTGGCGTTATGACGATTTGATTACGATATGACGTCCGTTTTCTCTTATTAGTTGAGCTGTCTGCACGTGAGCTACGTTCCACCTGCTGTCGCACGTGAGTTCAGATTGCAGCAGCAGTAATGTTAGCAGACCAAGATGAGTGGAGTTGAAATAAAGGATGGCCCATCCTCTCAAAATCAGACGTCTGGCAACATTTCGGTTGTATAGTCATTGCTTTAGACTCGTCCGCTTTTTGACACGCATACTGGGTCAAACATCCTAAGTTTTAAAGTCTTCACAGTGATTTACATACTTTGCACAGCGACATGGATACCTCCTAATGGTGTTGAAAGAGTCACATACTGTATTTATAAGGTACAATTCACCCTAAAATATCATTCTGTCTTCATATAATGATGTATTGGCCGCCGCAAAATCACACATCACGTGAGCTGACCGTGATCTGTTACTACAGAGGGCGGACTATGATAGACGCGCGCGTATGTCAAGCCGTTTTATCATTTAAACCTTTGATCTGACTATCCATAAATATATTTAGAGATATCTCTAATTATATTTTGACTAGTCATAATTATAATTCGACTACTCAAAATATAATTAGAGATATCTCTAAATGAATTTAATTAAATATGAATTAAATATATTTATGGATAGTCAGAAGAAAGGTTTAAATGCTAAAACGGCTTGCCATACGCGCGCGTCTGCTTCAGTGAACAGAACCTGCAGGTTGTGACTAATAAAGTAGTAAACAACATTCAGTTTGTGGAACAGAGTGATGGTTCAGGAGCCGCGTGTGTGAACAGCACTTAGCAGTGGAAATGAAACCGAAAACGTACACATTATTTAAACAATCATATCGCATTTTAGTGTTATGATTACGACGAGCATTAACCCTTTTGAGTACAGAGGTACACAAAAATGCACGTCAACATGATACACTTGATAGCGCCGACATCAGCGACGCCGAAGAAATAGTAAACCTGCCTAAACTGCTGAAAAGAGCCACGACGGTCCTGTGTAATGAAAAGACGGCCACCCTGTCACTCGTCATGCCCAACATGAAGACAGCCATCCATAAAAACCTCTCAGACAGATACACATAAGTTCATGATTATCTTATAGAACTGCTGATTACCTGGAAATGTGGATTTTTTTTGCACACACAAAAAATGCAAGTGACCAAGCAAAGCCTTAAGCTCTTACTGTTAAATTTAATTGAAGAGAAAAAAAGCTTATTTTTTTGCACCTTTACTTAAATTGTTCCTTAATTTTGTCTCTGTCATTTCAATAATATTTTTTAAGAAGTTTTTAAATTGTTTTATTTTCCAGAGACAGGCCTGTTTAATATATATTTTTAAAAGAAGGTTCAGTTTAACAAGTTGAAACAAAAGAAATACATAAAAAATAGTTTACTTGGTAAAATTTGCATTTCAGTTAAATTTTCAAGTTTTATTCCAAATATCGTGATACATATCGAATCATGAACATTATATCGTGATACACATCGTATACCCCTACCCAACACTGATCTTGAATCAATGCTATTGCCCAGGAAGGTTTAATATATGATCACACATATTCTGTAGTTTGTGTGAGTGTAGATATTTGTGTGGCTTACCTGCTACGTTGAGTCTAGCTGTACGGCTAATGATGGTGCCCAGGTTGTCTATAGTAGCCACGCACTGGTAAACCCCCTCATCGGGTTTATTGTGTTTGGAGTGCACCACTGAGCTGATGAGCAGAGAGCCATCGGCCAGGACCTGTCTGCGCTCGTCTGAAGCCAGGCTGAGGAAAGAGCCATCTTTTTTCCACTCGATCTTGGCAGGAGAC
Source organism: Danio rerio (assembly GCF_049306965.1). NCBI lineage: Eukaryota > Metazoa > Chordata > Actinopteri > Cypriniformes > Danionidae > Danio > Danio rerio. The sequence continues at coordinate 68,834,104 of NC_133182.1, read as the reverse complement.
TCGCTGTGGACTGAGCAGTTGAGGAGAACTGGCGCTCCTCGCACCGCTAGTGTATCCGACGGCTCCGTGGAGAACCAGAATGGGCTGAAGTTCCTCACTGCTGATCCTGTGGAGACACAGAAAAAAAGAGCTTAGACTCAGAACTGGATTTGTTCTCATTAGCCGATATGAAATGAGACAATACAAAATTGAAATTAGGTTAGACATTGGATGGAATGCTTTGGGATTTAATAACTGAAGGTATTTGCATCATTGCTTAATAAAATTAAAATTACTCTCAGATGGATGAATGTAGGCCACAGCTTATGCTTAATATATTTCTTTTATTCCTGGCTTTAAAAGCCAAACACATCCATTCAGACGTCAAAACTTTATAACTAGCGTCCAAAAAGGACAGAACGCTTCTGTAAAGAAAGAATAACAATGAGCAAATGTGTTGGAAATCATTTTAATTATTAACTTTAAATTACAAACCGAGCCCTTGGATATTAAGAGGTATTTGAATATCTTACATTGCTCGCGCAATAGGAAATGGGAGTTGGAACTGACAAGTCTAATTCAAAAAGTCAAACTAAGCGCAATTACTTTGCATTTGTCCTCATAAATTATTCAAATCTTGGCCTCAAGAGTCATCAGGACTTTGAGTGGATAAATAACTTGAATCATCTCTACTTCTTAGACGGGAAATAAATAATGAGCTTTTTTTAAATACTGCACCAACTGATGTGCTGAATGCTAAATATAGCTAGAAGCAGTTGGGCAGTCAAGTTTTTGGCCAGTCTACAAAAACTAAAGCCAGCACAAAAAAACACAAGTCATCATTCTGCCATTTGAATGCTAGGTTTAATATCTGGGGTCATTGCTAATGAGGATGCCCTACATTCCCTATTGACTTGAAGCTGAAACTGTCCTGCTATCACATACTGTAAAAGTATGAACTGTGTTTGATAAGGAACTTCCTTGGACACTCTTAAGCTGGAATTATACTCGCGCCTGGCACTGCATCGCGCACCTCCGCTGACTGCGCGCGTACCTCGCGAATAGGCCGAGGCTTTTATACTCGCCGCGTTTGCCGTTGTGATATTTTTAAAAACGACAAGGGGCGGTCAAAAGAAATCCACCGTAAAGTCAGACGGATAAACAGAAGTAGAAAGTTTCCGGAACTACGTCATATCATAATATAGTTCAATATTTTTAAACTATTGATTTTCTATTGTTTTTATATATTACTTTAATGATTATAAGTATTTTTATAGGACATTAAAGAATTTTTTTTTAATCAAATAACTTGCTTTTGTCTATATCTCGGCCAGTTTTACCATTTAAAGTTTATTATAATTTTAATCACAAGAGAACATGAGTTGCTTTACAAATATATTTTTATTATGGCAATAATAGAAGCAAAAAAAAGAAAAGCAGGAAAAGAAAATCTTTTTCAGATTTAGCCCCCTCCACAAATAAATAAATCAGTGTTACTGGTGGAAAAACATATTCTGTATTTGTAAATAATGACAACAGAACATGAGTTACTCTACAAATATATGTTTTATTATCCCAAAAAAAAGCACACATACTAAAAAAATCTAGATTTGTTTTTAGATTTAGCCCGCTCCACAATTCACACATTACTGTCTGGCTAATTTCTGTTCTCTTCTTATGATAAAAAGGCAGTGATGGTCCAACATTACAGATCATTATCACCAATAAAGCCCAGAGAACCAGGGCATCAGTATATTGTAAACCGATAAATTTTAAATATTCATTCCCAGTTATCAAAGAAATACTTCTGTGACTTCATTAGTTTTGTAACTATTAAACTGTTTTAAATTCAAATTTAAACAAAATACATCAGTGTAAAACCTATAAATGGTGGAAAAACATATTCTGTGATTGTGTACCTGGTCACTTTTGCCATGGCCCCTTTTGGTTTTAATAAATTTATTCTTCAGGTTTTTCTAAACCTTTTAACAAAAACTTTCTCCTTTCCCACGGCGGTTGCAATTTCTAGCCAAGAATTATTGATCATTAGGTTATCTCTCTGATCACGGGTCATTAGATGTGTGTACAGTCGTACTGTTTCAGACAAAATCTCTTAAAAGTGTATCACATTCCACTCAAATCAGTTGCGGCGCCGAACGCACTGTTCGCTCGAGTCTCAAAAAATGCCTGACGCACCGCCAGCCGAAATCATGCCGCGCGCACATAAAGCGAACCTTCGCAAACTCCGCGATGACGTCACATTCACCAAATGCACTTAAGTAAACAAGCGGACGCGTCGAGTATAAACAAGGCTTTAGAAGGCTGCAATGTTTTCGAGAATTTTGCAAGATCTTTAACTTTGCCATAAAACCATTTAGTATTATTAATGTAAACGGTGCACGCTTCTATAGCTACAACCAAAAGAATAACTACAATTCACAGCATATCAATCGATTGCTCAAAAAAAGTTTTATAGAGGCTTGACAATAATAGGCAAGTATGATGGAGCACGGTTGGAACTGAAGACTGCAGGAATGTGATCCTCTAGGATTAGGGTGCTGCTACCTCCAATACGGTACCTAGTACAGGGATTCTCAACTTTGGCCTTTAAGATCTACTATTCTGCAGAGTTTAGCCCCAACACCAATTCACCACAGCAGAAAAAGCTAATGAAGTTCTTCTGGATTACTATGATTACGAGAAGATGAGTTTGACCAAGGTGGGAGCTAATAAACTATCTGCAGGAAAGTGGATCTCAATAGTATTTACCCATTATGTGTCAATGTAATTTTGTTTTTATTTAGTTTAACCCAACAAGGTGTTGCATTCGTAGCCTTTCCACAAGGGTATCTTAACATAAACTGCCTTAAGAGCAAACTCTTGTCAAAAGTGGGCATCCCTTACTCTAGGGGTGGGCAAATTTGGCCCCTGGAAAGTCACAAGAGATTTGAGCAACAGAAATAATGTTTGGAATTCCCCCTATATGGTCTCTTACAAAGCATCCACCAGGAAATTATGTGCCAAATTAATTGGCAGTTTATTAGCTGTAATAGACACAGATAAAGATCGGGATAAACCAAAGGAAAGTGAGTGAGCGAGTTTGACTAACATATCGGTTTTAAATCCCTGAGAGTTTGCCTCCAAACACCTGCAACACATTTGCCTGGAAGTTTGTAGCGAGTCTGAAGATCTTGGGTGCATCTCAATCAGCTCCCTTGTTCAGTAGTTAGTGCATAATGCTCAGAGAGCATAATGTGTCAATGCAACTTTATTGTTTCTTTTTAGTTCAACCCAACAAGGTGTTGCATTCTCAGCCTTTCCACAAGAATCTCTAAACATAAACTGTTTTAAGAGCAAATTCTTATCAGAAGTGGGCATCCCTATACCTTCTCCAGGGGTGGGCAAATATGGTCCATGGAAAGTCACAATTTGAAGAGTTTTGAGCAACAAAAATGATGTTTGGAATTCACCCTACATGGTCTCTTATAAGACATCCACCAGGAAATTATGTGTCAAAGTAATTGGCATATTGCTTTGGTAGTCCCAGATAAAGATCAGGATTGGGATAAAGATCAGGATAAACCGGGATAAACAGATACAATCTACATTGTAAAAGCGCTATAGAAATAAAGATGAATTGAATTGAATAAACTGAATAAAAGTAAGTGGGTTTGATTAACAGAGGGGTTTCAAATCCTGGAGAGTTTGTCTCCTAAAACAACTCCTACACATTTGCCTGGAAGTTTGTAGTGAGTCTGAAGATGTTGGGTGTATCTCAATCAGCTCCCTTGTTCAATAGTCAGTGCATAACGCTGAGGGAGCATAATGTGTCAATGCAACTTTTTTTTTTTAGTTCAACCCAACGAGAAGTTGCATTCTCAGCCTTTCCACAAGAGTCTCTTAACATAAAGTGCCTTAGAGGTAAATTCTTGTTAGAAGTGAAATTCAAATTTGGCAACAGAAATGATGTATGCAATTCACCCTACATGGTCTCTTACAAGACATCGACCAGGAAAATATGTGCCAAATTAATCGGCAACTCATTTGTTTTGGTAGTCCCTGATAAAGATAGGAATAAACCAAAGGAAAGCGAACGAGTAAGTGATAGACACTTTCAAGTTTAACACGGTGGTTTCCAATCCCTGAGAGTTTGTCTCCACACAACACATTTGCCTAAAAGTTTGCAGTGAGTCTGAAGACCTTGGGTGTGTCTCAATTAGTTCCCTTGTTCAGTAGTCAGTGCACTGCTCAGGTAGCCAGCTCTATTATGTGCAATCTCAACCGCAAAATTCTTCCAGTGCACTACTATCCTGAGAGTTTAGCTCCAAAACCAATTCACCACACCAGAATAAGCTAATGAAGTTCTTCTGGATTACTGAGATTATAAGCAGATGAGTTTGACCAAGGTGGGTAGTCCCAGATAAAGAAGGAAATAAATCAAAGGAAAGTGAGTAAACGAGTAAGTGATATACTCCTTCATGTTTAACACAGTGGTGTCCAATCCCTGAGGGTTTGTCTCCAAACAACACATTTGCCTGGAAGTTTGCAGTGAATTTGAAGACCTTGGGTGTGTCTCAATCAGTTCCCTTGTTCAGTAGTCAGCGCACTGCTCAGGTAGCCAGCTATATTAAGTGCAGTCTCACCCACAAAATTATTCCAGTGCACTAAAATGTTCACTCCCTTAAAAGTGCCACAATGCACCGTGAAAATCAGGGAGCATCGATGCTCACTATGGTCCCTTAATGAATGTTCTAAAGCACCAATTATGAGTCACGTGAACCAAATCACCAAGCATAATGACAAACAAGAGACATTTTTTCAAAAGAAACTTCTCATAATTATATTTAACCATAAAAGAACAACAACTTTATAAACAAACTTAGACCGGTACCGAACAACCTAGCAAACATTTATAACTGATTAATGGCTGAAATGTTGCTGGTATATGTAACAATCAAATTATTTATCTATAATGTGCTTTAAACAAAACAAAAAAACTATAAATTATTTATAATTAATAAATAAATTATATATTATAAATAATTTATTCAAAAATTTTAATGCTGTTCAATGAGGAAGTTTTTGTACCACACTAACCGAATTTGTGTACATGACCTACTGCTTCACAACCTCGGGAGCTAGGGATCTGATTGAGATGCAACTCTCGACTTGCTGGTTCAGGAGTGTTTAATTATGGATAAAGCTAAACTCTGCAGGACAGCAGCCCACCAGGAACAGGTTTGACAGTAGAGAATTGTTAAAGTTACCCGAGCTATAGACATTTTAGCTGCCTTTCTGAATAATAACTTACAGGCATAAAAATGTGAAAGTATTGTATTGCATCATATTTTGACTTGCTTGCACCTATTCTAAGGTTCATTCAAACAGTGAAGGTTTTATCTCACATGATTTAAAGTATCTTGTAATGGAGTTTGCGGGTGTTGGTCAGATAGGAAGTTTCAGGGTCTGTTGGTAGTAATTGTGGTCAGCCCTCTGTCCACTTAGAGGGGCCTCCTGGAACTAAACACTTATATGCTGACTCACATTTGGACTTATAGAAATGGCAACGAAAGCATTACAGCAGCTGCTTTTGTTGGCTGTACTGTTCTCCGGCTGTATAATTGCACTCTGGCAAATGTTAGGCTGTGCTCGAAAAAGTTTACTCAAGACAAATGCGAGGTAATAGTGATCCCAGCATAAACACATCTGGATTAGATTTATTTCTGTAAGATAGATGCAAGTTCTGTTCACATTGTCAACACTGTATAGTCCAAAGGTAACTGTCTAAATAGTCCAAAGTTAGCTTTTTACAAAGATTTTCCATACCAAAACTGATTATAATAGACATCATTGTAGTGTACAATGGAGTCTAAAGGTTAGTTTATACTTCAGTGTCAAGTGATTGTCATGCCCCATGGTAGTCGTGCATTCTGGGTGTTCTGCACGCTGTTTGTGTTGCTCTGCAATGACACATCCAAAACACTAGCTGGCAGAAGACTTTTATGTTCCTCTGTTTAGAGTTTGCAGGTGTTTTCTCTGAATGCTACCTTAATGTACAAGTAGCTAAAACTGCTCATTCAGAGGTGGAAACTGGTGGACGTGCTATAACTTTAATCATAAGGTAAACACTAAACAAAAGTTTCCAACTAGAGCTGCTTCATGGGACTCGACACTTGCAAGCACTCGCTCCATCGAGCTTGCAGCTATCACACACACTTGTCACAGCTACCAAGCTGACCAATCACAAAGCTTGCGGTATGTGTCGTTGCAAATATCAGCCACAGCGAGGGCTATTGGACCGCATGAAGGTTGCGCCAGGGCATACGCATGTGTTTGAGGCAGAAGTATACATTAGCCTTAAGTGTCTGAGACCACAAGTTTTACCTAGTACTGTATAATATTTCATTATAAATAAGTGCTGGGCAATAAATCGAAATAAAATTGGAATAGGAATCATGATTTAGAAAGTATCATTTCAAAATTCTTGAATTAGAACACAACTTTGCTTCTTTTTTCCATGAATTACACATTTGAACGAATCAATTGAATGAATGATTTCATTGCAAACTCTTCCGAATTTCTGGTGTCTTTTTCAACGGAAGGACGGATGACTTAAACTGAAGAGTTTAAATTGTCTGTATTTATTTGGACCATATCTGGAATATCTAACTTTATGTCAAGTGTTTCACATTGGCTTTTCATTACAGTTACCCAGAAATCAATATGTAAAATACAATAGGTGATTGTCTAGCAGAAGCCATTTTGGTAATGCTGGTTGAAAGTCTCTCCACATCATGATAACAATCACTAAACTAAGTGGTTCAGATGTCTTTTTATGTATTTTATTATTCCTTGAAAGTTGTAAGACCAAGAAAAGTTTGGTCTGAATATTGTGATAGGCTGCCCTAATGGCCTTTAAAAATAGGTAATCGCATACCTCTGTGCTCCGTTAGAAAGGATAACATCATTAGAAAGTCACAGTGAATACCAGGTATACAACATACTACCTCTTTTTTTAGGTTTGGGATTGGTTTCGTAATTACCAACTGTACTGTAAAGTTTTATCTCCGGTAAATGTTATAAGATGTATTGTAGTGATTTTGTTTAGTGCACGTTCATGCATTGGCATGGCTTTGGATGGCCATTTAAAAGCTGGCATGTGGCTTTTAAATGCTATCAGGCTAACGTTAACATTTTCCAAGATCTCCAATTAAACCTTTAAAGATTTCTCTAGATTATTTTATGCCCAGATGCGTTCCAAGATATTTTAAATAATTTCATGTACCATGCCCTATGTTACCACTATACCATAACAGAGGCGACTATCCAATAATGAATAGAGATCTAAAAGTGTTTTCCACAGATGGAAGGTCCTAAATTCCATTGGCGAGAAGGGAATTCAACCCCAGAGCAAAGCATCTGAAGATCAGCATACTTAATCATTAGCATGTTAACGGCTGTTTGGATCATGCATAGAAGAGGTGTGCAATACCATTAGCTACGACTGATGACCATCTGCTGCTACTCAGACTCTGCATCCCAGAGTCCCACAGTAAAGCTGAGACTGACACCACACTCACATTCCCCCTTTTTTTCTGAGCTCAATGGCATTTTAAAGCTCTGCTACGCATCTATGAGCCATATAGGCTAAGAAGCAAAACAACTACTTCAACAAACCAGTGAAAATGATCTGCTACTGTACCTCAGGCTATTTGAAAATAGAATGCTCAGTGATTGAAACTGATTGGTTAACTCCAACTGTTAAACCGAATAAACAGGTCTTTGTGGTCTGGAATACTAGGCCGGTTTTAGAATGCACAATACCTTTTGTTCATTTGAGTCAGATTGTACAATTTGACCCCTAAATTTGTCAAGAAACTTGTCAGAGTACGCAATTTTCCTTCCATTTTAATGACATGATGTCATTGAGAAGGCAGAACCAATGAATGGACTTAAATCACTGGTCCCCAACCTTTATATCACCACAGACCGTGGCCAATGCTTGACAATTTTACCAAGAACCGAGGGTGGGGATAGTTGTTCGTAGGTTGCTAGGTGACCATAAACCATTTTCTCAGAGGATGACAAGCTGACAAAACATTGTTGTCACTCTGATACAAGTTTTATTTATAGAGAAAATTACAAAGCACTGCAGTGTTTGGGTGTTCTGTGTTCGTAATTAGTCTACCGAACTGTCGATATTTTGAATAACGAACTTGCACAAACAATAATATGAATGAATAATGATAATAATAATTAATAATAATAATTCCTTACATTTATATAGCGCTTTTCTTGGCACTCAAAGCGCTTTATACAATGGGGGGGATCTTCTCATCCACCACCAGTGTGTAGCATCCACCTGGATGACGCGACGGCAGCCATTTTGCGCCAGACCGCACACCACAAACCAGCTGATTGGTGGAGAGGAGACAGTGATGCAGCCAATTGAATATGGGGATGGTTAGGAGGCCATGATAGACAGAGGCCAGTGGGCAGATTTGGCCAGGATGTGGGGTTAAACCCTTACTCTTTTCGAAGGACATCCTGTGATTTTTAACAACCACAGAGAGTCAGGACCTCGGTTTATGTCTCATCCGAAAGACGGCGCTCACTGAGCAGTATAGCGTCCTTGTCACTATACTGGGGCATTAGGACCCACACAGACCGCAGGTTGGACGCCCCCTGCTGGCCTCACTAACACCACTTCCGGCAGCAACCTAGCTTTCCCATGTTGTCTCCCATCCAGGTACTGACCGGGCGCAGCCCTGCTTAGCTTCAGTGGGCGACCATGTGAGAGTTGCAGAGAGCTAGCTGCCGGCTCCTGAAAGGCCACCGTCATTTTCTATCTTAAGTAGTTGATCTTCTTGCACAGCCAAGGTGGATTCACCTGATTTGTTGACAAATGGGTTGGGGATCTATTCCTTGGCAGTTTGTGGATCCTTCACCGGGGCTTTTTCCCTTAGCAAAGAAACTTCCCAAAGTCGTCTGTTTCTTACTCATTTTGCAGCTTGTGGGTTGAATTTAAATGCTCAAGTGACCGAGATTTAAGCAAGAGAATAGGGTCATTTTTCCAAATAAAAGATTTTTTAAAAATAAAAGATCGTTCAGACTTAAATAATAAATAAAAATCAAATAATCAATGATTTCTTGTGTGGCCTGGTACCAATTGATCCATTAACATAACTAACAAATGCAATTAAACATACAAATGTAACTTAATATAAATATTTAAAAAACAAAGTCCCAGAAATGTCCTATACGTTGTCATCAATTATATAAAATATTTGATGTGACTTTATTCCTAACCTTTTTTTTTCTTTCGTCTTTATACAATAATATTTTGAATTTGTTGGCCTTTTTTCCCTTAGCAAAGAAACTTTCCAAAAACATCTACTGATTTGGTTACAATCATGCTATTTTAATTATTATTGTTATTATTAATATTATTATACAAAACAAGTTAATGAATAGGGCTGCACAATATATAATTTCAGCATTGATATCGCAATTTGTGCATCTGCAACAGTTACAACGCAGGATCTTCATTGTTGAGTTGGGATTATAGTTGATTATAAATCAATGCAGAGTTAAATAATAATAGAGTAAAAAAGGGTATTTCTCCCAAAAATGTAACTTTACTCACTATTTTCAATTGTTGAACACAAAAAGACGATATTTTAATAACTTATAAATGATTAAAACAAGTGAAGGTTGAGTAAATAGTGATTAAATTGTAACTTTTGGGTGAACTATCCCTTTAAGGCCAGTGACTGTGTGAACATGTCAACATTTCAGATTTTAAAACATCTGGCCACAAGAAATTTTGTGTTTGTAACTTTAATAAAGATTACCTTATAAAGACAACGTAGTGTTGATTGTTCGACTCTCCAGAAAACTATAGTTCTCCATTTTATTTATCTATGCTTGTAAGTTATTACGCTTGTTATTTATTATTCGAGATCGAACCCCTACAAAATCACCCCAATCTATCTAAAATGAAGAATTATTTTCAAATAAAACTGTATCGCAATCGCTATATATATTGCAGAAATACGAAATATCACATTGTCCGAATGTTCCGAAACAATAATTCCTTACATTTATGCTTTTCTAGACCCTCAAAGCACTTTACACATTGGGGGCAATCACCTCATCCACCACCAGTGTGCAGCATCCAACTGAGTGACGCCAGATTGCACACCACACACCAGCTGATTGGTGGAGAGGAGACAGAATGATGAAGCCAATTATGATAAGGAGGCCATTGGGCAAATTTGGTCAGGATGCTGGGCTAAACCCCTACTCTTTTTCGAAGGACATCCTGGGATTTTTAACCACCACAGAGAGTCGGGTTTAACGGGTTTAAGACGGCGATCACCGAGCAGTATAGAATCTCCTTCACTATAGTGGGGCGTTAGGACTCACACAGACAGCAGGTTGAGCACCCCATTCCGGCAGCAACCTAGCTTTCCCATGTAGTCTCCCATCCAGGTACAGACCAGGCGCAGCCCTGCTTAGCTTCAGTCGGCGACCATGTGAGAGTTGCAGAGAGCTAGCTGCCGGCAAATATTGTGCAGCCCTTTTTAGATTGTAAACTGTGATATAAGAAATTATGCCTGATATTGACCGCAAATTAAAAACCTACTCCATGTTTCATCAAAATAATATGTATTTCACTGAATCTATTTTATTAAAATTTGAGAATAAGGAATTTCTACGTGCAAATTTTACCAAGTAGTGCTTATAATAAGTTTGTCATTCGATTTGTAAATATTTATGCTGAAGACTGCACCATATTTATCATTTAATGTGCTCAAAACAGAAGAAAAATAAGTGCAGCATAGACCAATTACACAATCTCTTTAGAGTCACTTGAAATTCAGATTAGATACAAGGACTCTTCGGCTGTGAATCGTTTTAAATACTAAGCAGGTCAGAAGAATATTGGATTTCAGCAGGAATAATGTCATATAAAGGATGAATAATGAAAAAAAGAGGAAGAAAGAATAACCTTGACCACCCCTGCAGAGGGTGTAGGACTATTACAGTATATGGTATGCATTAGTTTAATAATCTTGAACTTGTCAAGCACAGATACGGCATAATAAATAAAATATGAAAAGAGAAATACTGTATGCCCATTGAATAGATTTATTCCTGAAAACACTACAGATAAGTCTGAGTAAACCAAAAAATGCTGAGACATTTATTTCAGTATGGTGCTGTACTTCCAGCTAAAATGGAATAATAAGTACACTCTAAACAACACAGGGTTAACACTGCCCAAACTTGGTTGTTTTTAACCCTACAGCTGGGTAAATATGGGACAGAGCACATTAGGGGTTAAATTAACCCAAGTAATAGAGTTATTATTTTTAACCCTATAAATAGGGTTTTCTACCCAATAATTGGTTATTTTTACTTAAATAATAGGTTCATTTAATCCAAAATTGCCTGCAAAAGATTGACCCAGTAATTGTGTTGTTTTGACTTGGCATCACTGAAGTACAGCGGCGGATGTGCAGCTTTGATTACAGGTGTACAAAAGGTAGTAAGAAATTATTTAATTCAGAAAGGTCTGACTAAGGGCTGCTATGGGCATGAATCTCATTTTAATCATCTGAAAACGCAAGGAATCTGTTTATGTTACATTATTTTCATTGCATTTAAACAAATTAGTACACAATATGTGGTATCCCAAACAGCCCCTGCTGTGAGTTGATTTGACCCAAAGAGCTGGGTTGAAACTAGGGCTGGGCGATTTAGCAAAAAAAATAAATAAAAATCGTTTTTTTTATAAAGTTTGACCGATTCACGATTTCGATTTTTTTTATTGTGTTACTAGTCTTCTCAAAACATTACAACAACATAACTGAAGTAACATTCTCTTTAAAAGTAACTTGAAAAACCATCTGGTTAAGGAACATTGTATTTTTAATGGCCATGTCATACAAAAATCAGTCAAGGTGTAAATAAATGTAAAACAAATTCACGAGTTAAATAGCGTTGCTGAAGATTTGAATAAGAAATATTTGTGTAAATATTGCACTTGCAGGAATACAGAGGAATTTTTGCAAGTTTTGCTGAACCTAGGAAAGATTGTCTTCTGATTGAATGACAGGTTGTAATGCTGCTGCCTTTTTCTTAAAAAGATACAGTGGAAGAAAAGGTCTGAACATGGAGACTGTAAAGCCTAATTTAACCCAATGTGTGAAGTTGTGGACGTATAGCAGAGCAAATACAAGCACCAGATGTGTGTCTAATATAAAATAATATATTAAATCTATTTTTCTTTTTTCCCCCTTTTAAATACCGATCATTTGATGCGCTTTGCTCCACCCTCTATTATGCTGGCTGATCTGTCTGGTTTTCAACTAGGTCCACTAAATGACGTCATGGGGGGGGTACTTTCATTTTCACTGCTACTGGCCCTCACCTCTGCTCGTGTTCAAACCAAAAGATCGGCGTGGATTTTCACATTGCAGGCTTTTGTTGAGATCCAAATGCCTGTTGAGATACATGTTGAGATCGAGTTTATCGACTTGATGAGGGAATGTCTTGAAAATCCACACAGACGTGCAACAAGTAAAATCCTACATGACTTCACACTTTAACAGTCAGTCAAGCAGGTCGCACACCAGAAGCGCCGCGACACGGCGCGGACATGACAGTTTAAACTATCACACACCAAACGCGCACATTCACATGATATTTACCATGAAACTAATCAGATGGCGCTCTGTGGGCCAGCTAAAATATGAACTGCTTTGTGAATCGTGGCTGGGCGGAGCCAGTGTGTGTATAGAAACCTGTTTAGAATTCTAAAATCCATGGCGTGGTGCTGTGCGACGCGTCGCCGAGAGGCGCTTCTGGTGTGCTTCCTGCTTCATACAGAGAGTGAACCCAAGCGCATTGGTGCCATTATAATGTATTAAATATATATATATATATATATATATATATATATATATATATATATATATATATATATATATATATATATATAAATATATATATATATATATATATATATATATATATATATATATATATATATATATTAAAAATCACGATTTCTCAATTTCATTCAAAATTAAATCGTCTTAAAACGTAAATTCAAATTAATCGAAAAAAAAAAAAATAGGAAAAATCGCCCAGCCCTAGTTAAAACTACTCAAGACTCTGAAAATCACCCCCAAAATTATCCAAAAGCCTCAACGCAAGATTAGGATAGAAAAAATAACCCTATATTTTTTTAAGTGTAGGAGGCATTTCTTTTTGCATATCATTCCCTCATAGCAAACTACTGGTAAAAGGAGCGTGGCTAAGAACATTTGTGTGCCAAATGCAGAAAATGGTCAGTCTTTGATTAAAGATTACCAAATCAAATATATATCATTTAACAAATGAACTTGCACGGACTTAATGTTCATCTACAGAACAACAATGTGGACTAGCAAAACAAATGTGTACATTTTAATTACACGCGGACTTTAAATATGCAAATGAGTTCCAATTTACTAAAGAATACCTAGGTACTTGTGGCTTAGCTTGTTTTCGTTAGTGAGGGATTTTGGTGTCAGGAAGCACATTGCAGGCAAAAGTCTAATCTATTCTACTTTTCGCTGCTCAGGAAATGACTTCGAACCGTGTTCTGCAGTGCAGGGAAGCAAGAGAAAATGAGCTTGTCTGTTTGATAAGTATGAGCTGTTACTCCTGTCCCGAGTCCTGTGAAATCCATTTTATTCCACATCCAAAGAGCACTTTAGAGCCACAGATCTAGTCAGTGGAAATTTTCTGAAGCCAGGCAGATATAGAAGAGAGAGAGAGAGAGAGAGAGAGAGAGAGAAAAAAGATTTGTGTTGTGCCTCAATCATATACTTTCACCTCTATAAAGTGTCTGTCAGACTGTTGAGGGCAGATGGGTGAGGTAGCTATATAGCTAAGAAGAGCTCTTCACAATCAGCAGGTTTAGCTGCCGATATATTAGTTTAAATACAGATCTCAGTTCAGGAAAACTAATATGCAGTTTCCTGATGTAATAACTGAACAAACTGCATGTACTGCATGTACACAAACAATAACATTGTCAAAGAGTTAACATTGGAGGATGCAGCCTCTGAACTGAGGCACAGCTACAAATTATGCATTCAAAGAGCGATGCGATGCGTTAAGGCTGATTTACCAGATGGGAACCAGCAGATGTGCAACAACTTTAATCATAAGGTAAACACAAAACAACAGTTTCTATCTGGAGCTACTTCACGGGATTCCACAATCACTCCAACGGGCTCACGGCTCTCAGCACTGCCCACACTCGTTACCGCTACCAAGCCAACCAATCACAGAGCTTGCGCTACACATGGTTACAACGTGTAGTTACACTTTGTATTTGCGTGTCAGCGTTGGCTTTAGCCAAGATGAGGACTATGTGACTGCGCAAAGGCTGCGCCAGACCTGTATAAATCAGCCTTTTTTGGCCAGCAGGAAATTTTTAAAAGCAAACTTTGCATTACAGTTTTAAACATATAAATTAGGTTTTATTTTATTTGGACATCTTTTTTTATGTAAAAAAAAATAATAATAAATAAAAAAAAAGTATGAAATGTCTTACTAAAATGTGATTTTATAGACAGTTTACATTTTTATGTGTACATGTATGGATCAAAGAGAAATATAGTTCTAGTTTTTGTAAACCTTGTTTTGCCTTGAGATTGCTTATTTATACGTTTTAAATTCACTTGGGGAAAAAGACATTACACATATTCATTCATTCATTTTCCTTCGGGGTCGCCACAGTGGAATGAACCACCAACTTATCCAGCATATGTTTTTACACAGCAGATGCCCTTCTAGCTGCAACCCAGTACTGGGAAACACCCATACATTCTCACATTCACACACATGAACTACGGCCAATTTTAGTTTATTCTATTTACCTATACTGCATGTCTTTGGTCTGTGGGGGAAAACTGAGCACCCGGAGAAAATGCACGCCAACACGAGAGAACATGCAAAATCCACACAGAAATGCCAACTGACCAAGCAGGGACTTGAACCAGCAACCTTCTTGCTGTGAGGTAACAGTGCTAACCACTGAGCCACCGTGTCACCCTAATAATAATAATAAAAATAATAATAACAGCAATAATAGCTCTTTAGTGAAGAAAATTACCACTTGATGTCACAGATTTAACTAAATAACATTTGATAGTTTCCATGGAGGCAATAATTCTAACATTTAAAAATTGAAATCATCTGAAAGCCTTTTTTTTCCCTTTTCAGACACCAAAATTTAAATGAATGGACAAAATGCATAACATTTTGGTTGAAAAACTGTCGCATAAATAACAACACTGTGACTTTACCAAATGCTCAATTATTAATATGCTCTTTTAAATTATGAGTACCGTGTTATAACCCTACCACACACTCCCATTATGTTGTGAGTGAAATATTCCCACAGGGACACACATAAGTAAAAAGAGCTCATTTACCTGGTTTCTTCCCAACAGGAAGCTGCATGCCCTCTATTGGCTCTCACACAAAGGCAGGTACTATTTCCACCAAAACACAGAGCGGTGAAAAACCACTTTCCTCCAGATCACCTCTTAATAAGGCTCCGCTCATTTCCAGAAAGCATTTTGAAAACTACACAAAAACATATAATCAACACAAACCCGCAAAATAAAAAAAGAGCTCACAATGAAATTAAACAAATGTAGGTTGCCACTACCACTTAAAAAAAAAGTGAAATTCCATGATTTTCAAAAGTTGAAAAGCTGAATTTGCATCATTATGGATTTATGATTTGAAGAGTTCCTTACTAAAAATGATAAGATCAAGAAAATACAAAAAAGCCACTGTAAAATTACAGCAAAAAACATATTTTTGAATTTTGGTAAATTTCTGTAATTTAACATCCATTATTTTATGGGATTTTTTTTTTTGGCAGCTGGGATGCTGGAAAAAAAAACGTAAAATAACGTACATTAAATTACAGAAATATCTTAAGCTTAAGAATTGCTATGTGACATTAATCACAAAACTCATTAAGCCAAAGCCTATTTGATCAAGGCTTCATTCATTTATTTTAATATATTTAATATTACTTTTTTACTGGACTGTTCAGGATTTTTGTAAATTAGACTGTATTTAACTGTAATATAAACTGTACAGGCAGTGTTATTGTATTTATTAATTTGTTATTTGTTATTGTAAATATTCATTTATTTGTTGCTGTAAGTAAAGATATACAATACTGGAAATACATAGAGCGAGACAAATGATGCTGTAAATGTAAATGCAGTATTTTGCCGTTATTCATTTACAGTAAATTACTGGCAAACTAGAGAATTTTCCTGTAATTTTTCTTTTACGGTAAATTTCTGTGATTTAACGTCTGTTATTTTACGGTAAATTTCTGTCATTTGACAGTCGTTATTTCAAAGTAAATTTCTGTAATTTAACATCTGTTATTTTTTCTGTAGATTTCTTTATTTTAACGTCCATTACAGTAAATTTCTGTAATGTGACAACTGTTATTTCAGAGTAAATTTCTGTTATTTACCATTTGTTATTTCACGGTAAATTTCTGTAATGTAACAGCCACTATTTCAAAGTACATTTCTGTCATTTAACATCCGTTATTGTATGTTAAATTTCTGTAATTTAATGTCCATTATTTTACAGTACATTTCTGTAATTTGAAGACTGTTATTTCAGAGTAACTTTCTGTAATTTTACGTCCATTACTTAACGGTTAACTTTTGTAATTTACTGCCCGTTATTTCACAGTAAATTTCTGTAATTTACTGGCCCTTATTTTATGTCTTTTCCAGGACCCTAGCTGTTGGGAAAAAAAAAAAAAAACATGAAATAAGAATGTTTGTTTTTACAATGTGGGTTCCACACAATCGATTTGTGTAAGGACAATATGAAGGAATTAAGTTAACTTAATTAAACCTAACATAAAACAATTAGGTTAAACTCAATAACTAAAAAAACTAAAATTGTGTGGTTTTAGCTTAATTTATGCAAGTAGTTTGAACAAACAGCAAATATTATTTTTTGTGTGTATAATAAATAGAAAACAGCCAGCTGTCGTTTCCCTCCAGATTTCAATGATTCTATGATAAATTAAGTAAATGACACAAAATTTAGGGAAGCTTGCAATTATTTTTTAAATGCTGCAGATATTACTTGGCCAGCAAAAGCCACTGTTCAAATTCCTTCTGTATCATCTGCATTGTTTTACATTAAATAACATTATACTGACATATAGAAATTTCTCATGTGGAGTACGATATCCTGAGCTTTAGAATCGTCACATGACATTATCGCAACACCCATTCAGCCAAAGCCTATTTGATCAAGGCTTAATTCATTGTATAGTTTATTTTAATATTACTTTTCTAATGCACTGTTAAGGATTTTTGTAAATTAGACCGTAACTAGGCTAATTAACTGTAATATGAACAGTATTTTGTTATAGGACAGTCATGCAGTATGTTACTGTATTTTAAAGCTGCATTGTGAAACTACTGTATACTTTACAGTAAAGATATATAATACTGTAAATACATATAGAGCGAGACAAATGATGCTGTAAATATAAATACAGTATTTTTGCTGTAATTGATTTACAGTAAATTACTGGTGAACTGCTGCTAGTAAGTTAACAGTGTGCTGTTGTTGAAGATTATTATTTTCATCATTTATACTTATGTGGTAAAAACGATGGTGTAGGCTTTATATGATTAAAACGTACACACCTTTTCTCTATTTCTCTCCGTGTTCTCTTTTTAAAAGTTACAGAAAAACTATAGTTTATGAGGTCATAAAAAGTAATGAAGATTTGCACTATATATATATATATACATATATATATATTTTTTGGTGCTTGTTCAAACTACTTATTTATAATGAGCTGAATCAACACAATTCTTTTGCTTTTTGGGAGAAAACTTAATTGTTTTATGTTCAATCAACTTGTAATTTGTAAAAACAATTAAGTTAGCTTAATGAATTGTGTGGAACTCTGCATTTTCTACAGTGTAAGATGTTTAATTTGTGTACATTTTCACTGCAAAACAGCATTAAAAAATGCCACAAATATTGTCGTAAAATTAGAAAAATTTTGTCATTTTTGGTCGCAATAATCAGACATTTGGATTAATAGGAAGTACATTTTTAAATGACAAACAAAAATATTATATTCCATGTAGTTTTATCTGTAACTTGGACAAATAATATAAATGTCCTATTATTACTTAAGAAATTGCACAACCAGTGAGAAGCCTAAAAACAAACCAAACTAAATTTGCTTACACCACACAGAAAGAAGCGTATTAATTTTCAGAATTAATCACTGGGATCACATCTGGAAATTACATTCAACCTCACCTTCTAGTTGATCTAGAATGAAGGAAATACCCTGCGGCTCTGCATTATTGAGTAGAAGGGGCTTCTGAGCTGTTTGACCTTCAGCTAAATAAACAGACCAAAAGCAAAACCCGTTTGCTCTTTGGAAAACAGGTCCAGATTTTTATTTCCATCCCATAATGCACCTTCCCCTGCACGCCTAGAAACAATAGCAGTTCTTTGTCGTTCCCTTCCAGACTTATTAGTCCGACTGGAAAGCCTCTTCCCTTTCATGTCAGTCCACCTCCAGTTTGTCTGCATCTCTCCAGGTTTGCCTTTATCCTCTAGCATCATTTCTTCCCCATCTGTCACTTCTGAGCACAGCGAGGCATCGGCAGAGATCTGATTACGAGAGTCAGAGAACTGACTCAAGGATGTGTAACTTTGGTCTGGACTTCCCTGTGGAGATCTCACATATTAAACCCCCCTAATAACCCCTTCTCTCTGCGTACGCTTTATGATCTCATGCTGAAACTGAGACTCATTCTCCTAGAACATACTGTCACACAGTACAGAAACAAATTAAGTTTTTCATGGGCACCAAAGCTGAATGTTTCTTATTTTGAGATCTATTTCATTATTTTAACACATTTCTGTTATTTGGATGAATTATCACAGAGTAAAAATTGCAAGGTTCCACAATTCATTCACGTTGTCCATTAACGTAGCAAAGTTATATGGATTAAACAAATTAAGTGGTGCCAAAAAATAAAAAATAAAATAAAAATTCTCAGGAATTGTGTTGTTTCAGCTCATTTTTTACATAAGCGGTGTGAAAAATATTTTTTGAGCGCATGAAACAACATTTTAAAGGAAAAGTTTATACAAAAATGAACATTTACTCACCCTCAAGTGGTTCCTTAACTGTCTGTTGAACACAAAAGAAGATCTTTTAAAGGAAACATGTTGGAAACCTGTAACCATTGACTGCCATGGTAGAAAAAATAAATACTGTGGAAGTCAAAGGTTACAGGTTTCCAAGATGATTCAAAATATCTTCTTTTGTGCTCGACAGAATAAGGAAACATCTGTTTTGCTTGAACTATCCATTTAAACATACAAACAGCATATTTTGATAATTTAATCATATTAAAACAAAGATTACTTCAAAAAAAATGGCAATTTATTGATCAAGTATGGTAAAATGTAAAATTTTAATATAGCACTAAAAGTCGGCCTTGTTTAACTTTGATCAATTGTGAAATGTGTGCTTTTCATTAAATGTCATTTCATCCAGATATAAGCTGCATCATTTTCTTTTAATTGATTTATTACGTCAATTTGACAAACAAAAAGTATCGATTACATTGTTGTTTTTATTATAATTATATAGAATGACAATCATCAAAGATAATGGTTTTCATTAGTGCTAGACAAAAATGAATCGCACCAGAATAAAAGTTTGTTTTGATATAATTGAAGTTTGTGTGCTGTGTTTATTTATTATCTATATATAAACGCACAGATACACTAAAAGAATTATGTTTGCTGCTTGTTCAAACTTCTTATTTAAATGAGTTAAACCAACACAATTCTAAAGGTTTTTTTTTTTTTGGGAAGGGGGGGACTTAATTGTTTTATGTTCAATGCACTAGAATTTGTAAAAACGATTAAGATAACTTAACCAATTAGTGTTGGGACAACATGAAGGAATTGTGTGGAACCCAACATTTTTTTTTTTCAGTGTATGCAAATATTTGAGAAAATGTTTATTTGTATATATAAACAACAACCTTTTGTATAGTTTTGTTTCTACATATGTGTGTATCATCTAATGCTATAAATAATACATATGAATATCTAATACATGTCTAAAAATGGGTTTTCTTTTTTTTAGCGCAATCTAAAGCCTAATTTTAAAATGAAATTTCTCTCCAAATCCATTTACTGTGTAAAAAAAGTGACCTAGACCTATAAATTTCAGATCTACTAAATATTGACGAAAGTTTAAATCAATTTGTAACTTTGATTCAGTGGCTAATTCGTATGAATTCATTCATCTCATTCATACAATTTAGCACAATTTGCCCATCCCCCAATGATGGATGGGTTTAGGGGCGGGGTTGAGTGCCACACCTCCTCTTTAAAAGCGGTAATTCATAAATTTTTGATTTAGTTGCTAATTTGGTATAAATTCGTACAATATCATTCGTACAGTTTAGTTCGATTTGATCCTCCACCAATGACGGATGGGTTTAAGGGCGGGGTTAGGTGCCACGCCTCTTTTTTTAAAATAATTTGTATAGTTTTTTTTTTTTTTTTACACGTATGTTTGTGTATCATCTAATGTTATAAATAATACACATGAATATATAATATACTGTCTAAAAATAGGTTTTCTTTTCTTAACGCAATCAAAAACCTAATTTTTAAAATGAACTTCTCTCTCGGTATCAATTATTGTGTAAAAAAATAATTACCTATAAATTTCAGAACTACTGAATATTGACTAACGTTTTACTTTCTTGTTCAGACAACAAAATCTCACGGCAATTTGTTATTTTTTTATTTAGTGGCTAATTCATATGAATTCGCACGATCTTATTCGTACAATTTAGCCCGATTTGCTCATCTCCCAATGACGGATGGGTTTAGAGGCGGGGTTGGGTGCCACGCCTCCTTTTTAAAATCGTACATTTTTGTCTGACTGAACTCGAGTCATACAAATTTATCCATACGAATTCATAGGAATTAAACACTAGACTGACAAAAAGTAAAATTGTTACCTCGTGAGATCAGGCTAGTTCAGAACTGTCCAGCATCAAGCATCCTTTAAGGTTTATTGACCCACTGCAACGAGTTACGTTTTATTGTTCAGCTCCAGAGGTCTATTTAAATTCTGACCCCTCTCACATCCTAAATGCATAGACTACATTGATAATAGCGGGGAGGGTCGATGAGCCATTTTTAAAGGTCACTGTCATCCCAAAATAAAGGAAAGAAAAGAGAATGGCAGCCTTCTGCATTGTCTTCAGCACTCACTTCCGCTTTTTTGTGTGTTGCCCACTTCATCATTGACAGCGGCTACCAGGAACAAAGGCTGCTCTCCCACTTAGGACCCCCTGGCCGACGGCGGCCCCTCACCCCGCGGTCTGGATGCTCAGATAGTGCCTTCGCCCTCTCAACAAGGGGCCAAGGTGGAACGGCTGGACCAAATGATTGGTAGGCCTCCATGCTGGCTTTATTAGTTTGGCACCCGCTCAGCTGGCAGAACAGAGGCAAAAGAGGATACAATTTTCGCAACTCAAAACACCTCAAGCTAGCCTTCTTTCTCCTGCCAGGGAACCTTTCCAAGGCTTTAAAGAATCCCGAGCACGTTTAAGCCAATTTTTGTTCCCCCCGCTACAGTGTTTAGCAGAATTACTGGATATTTAGCAGAATTAATGTTGACTCTGATAGACCTGCAGGAAATAACAACACCTTTGATTTATTGCTATGTACGTTTGTTTTCATGTGTTTTAGAGCGGAACAATGTATCGATATATGTGTTAGGGTTGTCGCGATACCATTATTTCATCTTAGGATACTATACCAGCTGAAGTATCACGATACTAAGTAGTATTGGGATACTGTAATTCATAACTCAAATTATAAAGAAAAATGTCAGAAATACTTTAAGAAATATACTTGAATTGAAATCATAATTTAATAACAGACTAATACCCGAAAACCAGACAATAACAACTAATAACAGAGCCAAATGTTTTCCATCTCATTAAAGCATTTTGCATCATTTTATTTAATAATTGATTCAATTTACTAAGTAAATAATATATATGTTGTCTATCATTCCAGTGGAAAATTAATAGAAGATGCCTGAAATGTTCTCCGTTAAAAACCAAAAGCAAATGAATTAATTATTCCAAATAAAATTTATTCCACGTTTTTTTTTTGTTTTTTTTCAAACTATTCAGGCTTTACATGGTTAAAATGCTACATCAGCTCTACCACAGTGTTTCCCAATCCTGCTTCTGGAGGCACACCAACAGTCCATACAGTTGAAGTCAGAATTATTAGCCCCCCTAAAATTTTCTTTTTATTTTTTTATTTTCACAGTATGTCTACTCTACTACTGTTTTTTCTTCAAGAGAAAGTCTTATTTGATTTATTTTCGCTAGAATAAAAGCAGTTTTAAATTTTTTATGAACCATTTTAAGGTCAAAAGTATTAGCCACTTTAAGCTAAGAAATTTTCGACTGTCTACAGAACAAACCACCATTATACAATAACTTGCCTAATTACCCTAATCTGCCTAGTAGAGCTGTGAACCTACACTAGTCTCACGGTTCGGTTCGGTTCCGATTATCATGCCATCGATTCGGTTCAATTCAATATTTCGGTGCATTGACGGTGCTTTTCATACAAAGTTTTATATTTTCTTCACAGCAGCAGTTCTTGTATTAAAATGTATGCATATATTTATATTTATATATTATTTGTAATACAATTTTGTCATATAATACAAACAGTCAGAAATATAAACTGTACCTTTAAACAAAACAAGCATTTAGCAAATAATATAAACAAATATAAATATCCAGCTCACTTTCTGATCCTTGTCTAGTTCTCTTACACCTCTTTGATTGGTCACACCCTCAACAAAAATGTTTGCAATTGGCTCTTGCGCGCTGCTCTCTTCACAGATGAGTGACACTGATAAGCGGCAGGCGGCAGCGGCGATCACAGCTGATGCATGATAGACACGATGGAGAAAACTCTGCAGACACGCGCTCTTTTCTGTATCCAGAAGAAACGCTGTAAAACAGTCGAGAGAAGAAAAGCCACGCCAGCAGGTCAAATGAGCCACTGTCTGTGTGTGTGAGTGTGAGAGAGAGACAGAGAGAGAGAGAGAGAGAGAGAGAGAGAGAGAGCGAGAGAGAGAGAGAGAAATTGAGTACTTTCATTCTCTCGATCTCAGTGAAATAGGGGCTTTTGCTGTATATATCAGTGAAGGACTGATCCAGCAAACACACACAGTGAAATTGTGCACAGTTTATGAGTTGTAAGTTGTTAGAGCGTTGTAAATACCCGCGATCGCCTCCCTCGCGACAGAGCGCATATGAGGTAAATGACGTCAGTAATAATCGGCTATGATTATTACTGAACCGATACTGAATTGTCCACGTCTGCATCGCGGTTCACCTAAGAAACGATTAAATTTGACACCCCTACTGCCTAGTTAACCTTAATTAAACGTGTCTTGAAAAATATCTAGTCAAATATTATGTACTGTCATCATGGCAAAGATAAAATAAATCGGTTATTAGAAATGAGCTAATAATTATGGCTTCAACTGTATTTTGGATGTCTCCTTTATCTGACCCATTCATTTCAGGTTTTAGAGTCTCTTCTAATGTACTGATGAGCTGATTCAGGCATGTTTGATTAGGAAGAGGTTGAAAATGTGTACTGTTGGTGTGCCTTCAGGAACAGGGTTGGGAAACACTGCTCTAACACACCTAATATGCTCCGAGTCTCATTTTCAAGTTGCAAATTGGTGATGGATTCCTGGTGTTCTATTCTAGTTAGTGAAATAATGGATGTGAAAGTACCAGCGTATGCCAGTCACATGCAGATGGAAACCCCACAAAGGTGCGCCTCAGATGGGGGAGGGGCAGGGAAGTCAGCAGAAAAGCCTTCTAGCAGCAAATGAATGAAAATAGGATGATACCAATCTGATATTGCGAGTCGGCGAGCTGTCTCTAACAGATAGCGAATCCCAAGAGCACCCAGGTAATTTTGCGGCTGCAGTAAAGCCTCGCTGCATGCCGAACCTTCTCACCTCAGTCGGACATAGTAATTAACCATGCTGATTGGAACTCGATCTGCCTCGAATCATCAAAGCCTGGCTGGTTCGCTCTCGAAAATACATGCGCGGAGACGAGGACACAGTCAAAGAGGACAGGAAAACAAAAAAAGCTTCACCTTTTATTCCCCGCCAGGTGCAAATGAGACCAAGCAGATTGTGACAAGAGACGTGACTATGCAGCGCTGCCTTGAACACACACTCTCGAAAAGAAAAAATGGTTTCTGCAAGACAGAAATGCTGTGACAAGAAAAATCGACATGATTGTAGCTAATTTGAATGCTCACTTTTCAGGATGTCAAGTGAGTGTGTTAAATACTCGGCTCGTGTGTAATTATATTAGTCGAAATACACAGGGGTCCATTATGTGACACGTCACTATATTAAGACAATGTGCACAATGAATTCGCCACCGTGTAACCCACTGAGATGGACAAATGCTATCAATAAATAATGTTGGCGCTTGAGGCAGGACCACCAGACACAGCAAGGGGGGTTTACGGGGAGTGAAGTGACCTGATGATGGAACAACCGAATCCTCATTCAACCACTCCCACATTTGCCTTTGAGGACTCTTACTCCCTCGCTAAATGATTCCTATAGCATTAATCTAAAAGTTTACTCCCCTTTTGTGGTAAATACAGTTTCGCTCTGCGGATCGTTCATTTTTTGTAACTGGATGTACAATAATGTGTTCCTGGAGAGTCACTATCTTGCACAATTTAGTTTCAACCTTATTTAAATACACATAAAAATGATAATCAAGAGCTTTTATAGGGTCCATACATGAGGTGTGTCACATTCAATTTAAGGCTGCAATTTCCTAATGCATTTGATTTAAATCCACTTTTAAGAATAATAAATGACTACCGGTTTTTACTGCATTTCAGAAAAACCATGTTCATCCACACATATTCAAACTATGGTATGATTATGGAGTCGGATATGAGTTTCAGTAGTCATGTCAAAGCAGTAATCAGCACTATCACCTCAAAAATACTGCAAGAATTAGATGCTTTGTTTCCATTGAGGACTTGGAGAAACTTGTTCATGCTTTTATCACCAGCAGAGTGGATTACTGTAATGGACTCCTCACCAGCCTTCCCAAAAAGACAGTCAGATATAGGTATGGGCCGGTATAAGATTCTAACGGTATGACAACCTTAAATAAAAATATCACAGTTTTGCGGTATTGTGATTACTCCTCTAAAATAAGTTATTTTTAAATGACAGCATTTTTTTCAATAGTGTCTTTGGATATCTTTTCTGCTGAAGATATTGTTGTCCTAAAAAACAACAAAAAAGTAAAGAAAAAAATTATACAACATACCTTAGGAACAGTATTGCAAGAAAATCTTGACGGTTTTAAAACCTTGAATTTTCCAAACCACAGTAAACCTTGAAAACGGTTATCGTCCCATGCCTAGCCAGACAGTTGCAGCTCATCCAGAACGTTGCTGCCAGGATTATGACCAGAACCATAAAATCAGAGCACATCACATCTTTCCTCAGGTCTTTACACTGGCTTCCAGAATAGATTTTAAAGTATTATTACTTGTTTACATATCACTAAATGGCAAAGGATATCAAAACATACAGATATGCTCACTGAATACAAATCTAACACGTCAATCAGATCATAAGGATCAAATAAACTAGAAATTCCAAGAGTTCAGTAAAAGCAGTGTACCCCTGCTGCTGGAATCAGCTTCCAGAAGTAATCAGACGTGCTCCAACATTGGACACGTTCAAATCAAGACTGAAAACACATCTGTTTAGCTGTGCCTTTACTGAATGAGCACTGTGTTATGTCTGACAGATCACACTATTATACTATTATTACGTTAAAACCTGTTTTAACAGTTTTTATCTGTTTTAATCATTTTTATTTTAGTTTCTCTCTTATTTTTGTTTGTGTAAAGCACTTTGAAGTACCATTCTGTATGAAATGTGCTATATATATATATGTATATATGTGAATAGTCACACACACACTGGGCATGCACATTTTGCCAGCATTCACTCTTGATATCTACTAGTTATATGAATTATGGAGCTTAAAATATGCCAAAACAATCTGAATTATTTGAATTATTAACAATTGTAACTTAATAAAACTGTATATTATATGCCTTTAAAAATTGGTTTGATTTAGAATTTTTTAACGTGAAAACTGAACATCTGAAACCTAAGACTGACGGAAGTCCCATTTTTAGAGATGTATTTTCAAACTTTAAAATTGTTTTTGTTTGTTCTGAATTCATAGACTGTAGACATACAGTTTGTAAACATAGAGTTTTCTGATTTCATAAAAAAGAAATTTGAAAAATCTTATTCAATATTCTAAAATTCAAAACCACAAATTCCGATTGTGAAATTCAGATAGCAGAGAAAGTAGGTCAGTAGAGATCAACAGGGAAGAGTAGACTATCACTGAAAAATCAATCCAAAAAACATTCACCTCAACTTGATTCATGGTTATGCAGAGGGTGCCGATATTTGAGGGGGTTTGAAAATAATGAATGACCAAATAGAGAAAAATTATGGTAATAGTTACAGAAAAAATATTATATTATTTGTTACTGGGAATATTAAAATATCATATTAGACACCATGTGACGTTCATGTCAAATAGTTTATGTGACGGATATAAATGGAAACGTTGTTTAATGTCATTTTCTTTTATTTAACTTTTTGACTTTATCAATTAAAATAAGATAATATGGAAATTACTTGTCTTGCAAAAAACAAAAACTTCAGTCACTTTAGAATAAGGTTTCATTAGTTCATGTATTTACTAACATGAACTAATTATGAATCATTGTACAGCATTTATTAATCACAGTTCAGCATTTACTAATGCAATATTAACATCCAAATTCATGCTCAAAAACAATATTACATGTATTGTGAGTTAACATGAGCTAACAATGAGTGACTTTATTTTCATTAACTAATATGAACAAACGCTGTAATAAATGTATTGTTTACATTAACTAACACAACCTTATTGTAAAGTGTTACCAAAATTCCTACAGGGTGTGTCTTACAGTGTCAGGTGCTCTTTAGCTCATACATTGTGAAACTTCATTGTTGTGTTTGTCACTGCAATGACAGAACGGCCGTGTCTACACAAGCACATCACAGTGAAAGCAATGTGCAGCATTTTGCTAACCAGAAAGCTTGTGCCGTGCTCTTCATCTCCGGTGGCCTGAGGCAGACGAGCGAATAATACAGGGGGGGACAGAAGCATTTATCTTTCTGTCCTAATAGTAAAGAAAATGAAGTGGTCGTAATTAGATATACTATGGATTTTTTTAATGCAATACAATACAGTGCTTTTTCCTTTTTCCTTCCTCACAAGCACACCAGAAAAATCAATATACTCCAGCAGAGCTTTGCAAAGTCGACCACTGAGCAACATCGAATTTCAAAAACCAGGAAATCAACTCGTATTCCTTTCAGAGTTCTTTCTCTCTCGCTCTCTCTCAGTGGGACACTCCAAGGCAATGTTAGGATGGGCTGTGTGTTTTAGTTAAGGGTCTTTTTTCTTCACAGGCTCATTGGAAATACGTGCTTCAGTCTGCTTTTTTTGTGGATCTACAAATGCGTACGTCAACATACGTTTGACTGCAGCTTACAGTTAAAAAATTTACGTCAACAATTTTCGTTCCTATCCACACTAATAATATTTAAAGAGACTTATTATTGATAAGTAAATGATTAAAGCCTGTAGTACGACATTTTTGGATGCGTTTTTTTCATAAAAATAACTGAATATGATATGAATACGAAAAAATACGTTACATGCCAATGTATGACATCAACAACTTTCATTACTTTCCACACTAATGATATTTAAAGGGACATATTATTGATAAGTAAATGATTAAAGTCTGAAGTATAACATTTTCAGGTGCGTTTTTATAGTATTCATATCTGAATATGATATGAATAAGAAAAAAAAAATGCTACACTTAAATGTATGACGTCAACAACTTTCGTTACTTTTTACACTAATGATATTTAAAGGGACATATTATTGATAAGTAAATGATTAAAGTCTGAAGTATAACATTTTCAGGTGCGTTTTTATAGTATTCATATCTGAATATGATATGAATAAGAAAAAAAAAATGTTACACTTAAATGTATGACGTCAACAACTTTCGTTACTTTTTACACTAATGATATTTAAAGGGACATATTATTGATTAGTAGATGATTAAAGCCTCAAGTATAAAATTTTTAGGCGCGTTTTTATCATATTTATATCTGAATATGATATGAAAACGAAAAAAATATGTTACATGCCAACATTTGACATCAACAACTTTCGTTCCTTTTCACACTAATGATGTTAAAAGGGACATATTAATGATAAGTACATGATTTAAGTCTGAAGTATGAAATTTTGGCATGTGTTTATATATATATATATATATATATATATATATATATATATATATATATATATATATATATATATATATTTTTTTTTTTTTTTTTTTTTTAATATTATATATTATATATATGAATATATATTCAGACCCAAAAAATTGGTTCGCACACAAACCTTGAACACTGATTAATTAATCCATTCCAGGAAAAAAAAAAAAAAAAGCAAAGCATTTCAGAATCAATTCAAGGGGTTAATTTGTTGTTCTCTCTTCTCAATAGTAGAAAAAGAAAGAATAATATGGTACATATTATGTTCATCCAATTCTACATAAAGAAGAAAGAGAGTTCTTCTCCTAAGAGAGCTCGAAATACAAATTTAACTTCAGGAAATCAGTGAAATTTTGATAAATTGCTTGTAATACTTCACATATTGATATACGTAAACAAATCTACAATAACAATTGCCCTGAACTGTCAAAACAATCTGATTGACACAACGTAAGGTCAAATTGATTTTTTAATGTGCGAAAATTATGGACGAAATTTCAGATTCAGTGTGCAATGTTTTTTTTTTTTTCCCCCGAGTGCTTCTTTGCACAACACCGAATAAAAATTCCAAGACTCCTTACGGCATTAATCACACTGAACGTGATTTTTGTGTTGAGAGGTGCATTTTTTGAATGGTTTACTAATGGTTGCATTTTATGTGCCGTGTGTCTGCAATTGAAAAAAGGGAAAAGCAAGCTATGTTAGTCGCATCTTTTATCATTGTACAAATTAAGGTGGCAGCAGTGTTTGTGTTGTTACGACGACTATAGTGACTTTTAAAGATAGAGGAGAGACTAGTGGACGCTGTTTCGAGTAATCTGGAGCTGTATGATTTGAAATATCGTAAAATATCACAATATTATTAAAGATCACAATTGTAACAATATCAACTGCACCGCTCGTAAACAATATGGAGCTGATTCAGCGGTTGCCTAGTGACAAAAAGCGCAGCACACTTCTTTTTTTTGTCAACAACAAAAAAAGTGTGTGCGCCACATCCTCAGAACGGAAAACTGTGTTCGGTGTGATTGGCCTCTAATGATGTACATAACCTGAAATCAAATACAGTTGCCTCATCTATACTTCTATATGCACAGTCAGTTTGCTCAGTAGCTTACATTGTATAGTGTGTTGTACTTGTGATGCACAACGCTCAGGTTTGAGTCTAGTTCCAAAAAAGTCATGTAAAATCAAGGTAAAACTAGGTGTTCGTGGTGCAATTGCCTCATAGGTTTGCTTTTAAAAACATAATTTGGTGGGATTAGAAAAGGGTTTAGTTTGTTTTGTTTGATGTTCTGTATATAAAAAAAAACTCCTTCTCAGAGACGAACAAGAAGGACAGGTTTCTGAAAAATACAATAGAATGTCCACTGAGTAACATATTTCAGACTTGCAAAACTGTACACAGTGTCCTCTAATGGATTTTTCATCTAAAACATGCAACGAGTCGGCGCCAGTGGTGTAGTGGTTAGTGCGTCGACACATGCACTCCGGTGCTCGCGGCGACCCGGGTTCGATTCCGCCTCGCGGTCTTACGTATGCCCATCCTTCCCCTCTCTCTGATCCCCATGCTTTCCTGTCAATTCTCTCTACTGTCCTCTCAATAATAAAGGAGAAAACCCCTAAAAAATAATTATAAAAAAAAAACATGCAACGAACATGCATTTGGTGCAATGTATTTTCCACTTCTGAGGAACATATTAATGAACCCAAGTTGTTTATTTCCCAACACTTCATTTGAAGCCTGAAATGTTTCTCTAATATTGCTAGATAGATGCATGTCTGATTTTAAAACCACATAGCAAATGACTGTTGTGCCTATTAGTCTCTTTCACCCATTAAGATGCGCACACAAAGCAGACTCGAGCTCAGCACAGGTTCATTTTGCATTTGGCACCAAGTACTCCTTCATTACCGGAGTCAGTGAGCAGTAGATCCTGTTAAACCTTTTTAATTAGACAGCGATTCTAAAACTAACAACTCTAAACTCCCGAGACAAGCTCCTGATCTAATCTCTCATGGCAGAGACATTCAGGCAAGTCAACACCAGAAATATAGCTCATAAACATGCAGGGTAACTGCACCATATACAAGCGTATGTTCATCAACCGAAGGAGAAAATTAAACCCCATATTGGACTTCAAAATCCATACAAAAAAATCAATCAATGACCTTGTTAGCTTATATTACTCTTTAAGCATGGGTGTAAGAACATGGCTAAAGTCATCGAGTGCATTAACGCAGTTTTATAGCTTCTAAATTAAGTATGGCTGGAATGCTGTTCTGACCAATCCGTATCAAAGTCCGGAACCGAGCATTTTTATAGAAAAATCAGTGAGCCATGAGGAACAAATAAACACTGCACATGAATTCTTGTGTAATCATTTTGTAAACTTTCTTTGATGGCAGACTTATCCCAAGCTGCACCAGCTCCTTTCTTCCTGGAAGTTGCAAAAGAAGGAGGCTAAGTGTCCAAAAGTCAAGCACGACTGCAGAGATAAGGTAAAACTGAATCCAAGTTGAGCGGCCGTAATTAGTTTGAGCTATTTGCGCTGATGGTATCTTCCCCAGTTCCACTAGTTAAGAGCCGAGCCTGCCGTTCCACTGAGATTCCCAGGAATGGGATTGTTTTTTCTGGTCCATCAGTCGATTTTCTTCTGTTCCCCATTACAGGCCTGTGTTTGCCTTTGTTTTGGAGAGACGGGTTCGTGCCACAGAGCTTTGTTTGGTCATTATGCTACAGACCTGCTGGAAAAACCAAGTCATACCAGTTGTTTTTGGAACATAGTGGTTGGTTTGTTGTTCATACCGTGTGGGCAAATAGTCCCAACCAACACGACCATGATGGTCAACTTGGGTAAAAACATCTAGGCCAGCTCGAAACAATGCAATGATTTGATAATGACTAGCTTCATGTGAGAAATTCTTTTTAACAGATGACAACAAACTCTATTCTACATTTAACTTGAGGCCAATTTACACCAAGACAAAGGTTTAGGATAAACATTTGGTTTAAATTTTTGCCAGCAATTAGTCTCAAAATCCAGTTACACTCTCTGATGGAAGATAGCGTTCATAAAGTCCTGTTCGGAAAGCCAGTTTTTTCTCCTGAGGAGAGAATATCTGTAGCTCTAACCCTGATCGAACTCATGCTAGATTCACATACAACATCACCATTAGCTCTGTTGTGCTCAACAGTTAATTATGTGGGAACGCAACAATGCAAAAAGACGGCTTTGGACACCTAATAAATAATAAACAAAGGACATGCACACTACATTTCTAGCATTTTGGTAATGTATACTAGGGCTGTACGATATTGGAAAAAACTTACAGTGCGAATTTTCTGAGATTTATATAGTGATTTTTCACAAAATAACTTAATTAATTAATCATTTTAGATTGATTTGGAAAAACAGAGATAAAGTACAGCAAATATACAATTGAAGGAGTCTAACAGTATATCGGTACAGAAATAAAATGATCAAATGTGCAATAAAGCTGAATATTCTTCTTTGTGTAAATAAATAAATACAATTAATCTTTGTTAAAGCCACAAATGTAATTATTTCTTGTACCCAAATGATTTAAACTCATGTACAAATGTCTTAAAACCCCAAGCAATGGATAAACTTTCACTTTTTTTTGGTTAAAATGAAATGACTGGTACCTGGTCAACTATAATCCTGGCTCCATATTGCACGTTCTGCGAAGTGACTATTGTGTATTCACACATTGCGATGTTGATGCGAAATTGATACCGTGCTAAAATGATTAATGAGCAGCCCTAATGCATCTGCCCATTTTTAATAGTCAATCAATAATTAAACAAGATGGTGTTTTTCTGATGCAAATGACTATGAAGTTCAACTGTACAATGAATTTCAGTGGCCAAAAAGAATTTACAAAAGGACTTTTCGATTGATCCATACTGCATGTAAATTCAGATAGAAACTAAATCAATCGAAATGTCTAGGATAGCTAAGAGTTTTTTCACAGGTGTTGAAAAAAAAATTTAATGAACAGGATTAGGACAGTTATAAAGTCACCAAAAACTTCTGTAAATGGTAAAAGCTCCAATGCTCCCCTTAGAAATATTTACCATCCAAACAGAGCTTAAGAATCAGATATAATAGGGTTACCATTGTAGTAGTGTTGTTACAGAATTCGGTACCTATCGGTAGTGAAATTGTAAAAACGTTCATTATCTGTGAACATTTAAGCACTGCTGAGCATGTTACAGAGTGTAACCACAGATACAGGGAAACTGCAGCATGTCAAAGTCACAGCGATCAGCTGACCTATGAGTGATCTGCTAATGAATTGTGGCTTTAAAATGCTCCTGTGTCCCTGTATCTGTGGTTACACTTAGTAAACAGCTGTGATTTCAGTGAACTGAAGACCTTCACGGCCAATACGTCAGCAAGATGGAGCCGAGCATGGCCGCCGTGTTGCGAGCTCCTAGCAAACTTTGTTGTGTTTTGGGTGTTTTACTTGTATTTTTGTCAATTTTCATGCTGGATGTCACACTCTCAGTACCTACGACAGACACACACTTCAGGAAATTGGCTCCCTCGTTGCACATCGAAGACCGGACTTTGAGTTCTTTAACGACTCTCTGTTTTTCTAAGCTTTTCACTCATCTTAGCACACGTGTTGCTGATGAT
Source organism: Danio rerio (assembly GCF_049306965.1). Taxonomy (NCBI): domain Eukaryota; kingdom Metazoa; phylum Chordata; class Actinopteri; order Cypriniformes; family Danionidae; genus Danio; species Danio rerio. Next base: position 68,800,777 of record NC_133182.1, on the reverse strand, counting down.
GTGACAACAAAAATGATTTGATCACAGTCATTTCTGTTGAAATTCAGTGCTCAAATGTTAGCGGGAAATTTATGTTTTTAAAATTCCAGTATCGATTGGTGTCGAATTCCAGTATCGTGACAACACTACATTGTAAACAAATTGCTGCTCTACATTACCTTTTTTATAACTGGCCCTTTAAGACCCTGTTTACACTTGTTATTAGCAACATCCACGTGTAACCAAATCGAGAAAAAACACATTTAAATACCTGGAGAATATAAGGCCAGAAAAAAGGGAAGTCAAACAGTATTTATGTGAATTCATAGTTTTGCATTTACTGTCATGTTTCCAAATTTATCATATTGCCTTCAATGTTGCTAAAAAAAAAAAAAAAAAACTACCAAAAAAAACTTGTTAAATGATGTTCAATCCTACCAAGAAGCAATCAGTATTGCTTTTCGGAATCATGTTACGAGCGATCAACCTTTTTAAAAGGTTTGGACCAGCTGCTTGATTATTACTGTAGAACAGTGGTCATCAAACTTGTTCCTGTAGGGCCGGTGTCCTGCAGATTTTAGCTCCAACCCTAATCAAACACACCTGAACAAGCTAATCAAGGTCTTAATAGGTATACTTGAAACATCCAGGCAGGTGTATTGAGGCAAGATGGAGCTAAACCCTGCAGGGACACCGGCCCTCCAGGACCAGGATTGGTGACCCCTGCTTTAGAATAAGAGTATGGATTCTAGCCATATCTGAAATAGAATTTTTTCATTTTCCACTGTTCTTAGTACACGATGTAACCACAAAAGAGTCCAGCTTTAAAAAGGAAAATTCTTAATATATAATATCAATCAATCAATTAATCAATCAATCATCTACCTATCTAATTATCTATCTATCTATCTATCTATCTATCTATCTATCTATCTATCTATCTATCTATCTATCTATCTATCTATCTATCCATCTATCTATATTTAATTTTTTGAGCGGTCTAATCTGATTTAATGAACTGATTGAACTCAACTGTACAACTCTACACTGTAAAACCCAAATAGTTAAGGTAACTCAAACCATTTGAGAAAACCAATTGCACCAAACCATTTAAGTTCAAACACTAATCTTAATGAATACTGTGAACTTACTTCATTTGAGTAGCAATTTGAGCACAGCAAAACCCAATAAATGAAGAAAACTCAAACCAACTGAGTACTGTTAAATGCAAAAAGTTAAGGCAACTCAAATCATTTGAGCAAACCCATTGCTACAAACCATTTGAGTTAAAAAACTTATCGATGAGTACTGTGAACTTACTCCATTTCAGTTGAAGTAATGAGGCATTTACTCATTCCCATATTAACTCATTTTTTTCAACACTGAGTTCAAAACTCTTTTCAAATGAGTAGAATTAACTTTCAGTTAATTTTGAGTTAACTACACTCATTTCATTTGATAAAGTTGACTGTTGGGTTTTACAGTGTAGGGGAGATGTAAAACGAGCCTATTTCCCAAAAAAGTGAAGTGTTTCTTTAAACGCATAGATAACCAGCTATCACCAAAGCTATTTTGAGCACTGAAATAGAACTCTAAAATCTTGTCAACAAAGTGTGATGTCTAGGTTTTAAAAACCTCTGTACGAGCGTTCATAACTAAACTACAGCTCTTTATTTGTTATTAGCATCCAGATACGCTTCGTGTAACAGAAATGTCAAACAGACAGAAACATGGCTGCAGCTCTGTGTGTTTGCATGCTGGAGGGGGATTTACTTGAAGTGACGGAGATGTGGGATTCAATCTCTCTCTCTCTTCTCCCTCCTCTATCTGCTGGTTGTCATCTCAGTGTCTCTCTCATAAACACAGGAAGGAACACGCTGAAGCTCTTGACACAGATGCCATCAAAAAACAGCCTTATCTTCAGGCTATGACATGCACAAAAGCTCACAGCCTAGAATATGACCTTCATATCTACACAAGACACACGGAGAAGCCTGCGCAATTGTATGTATTGTATTTTATGCGTTGCTGCACAATACTCCAGATACAATCATGTTCAAGCTTTGCTTTTTTATATACATTTGTGCCAATTTTATGAATAAGCACAGTAATTCTCATAAAATTATTGATTATATATTTTGGTAAATGTGTTGCGAGAATGATTTAAACTCACATCATGCACATGAGAAGCAAGGCTCAATGTGTCACAGGACTTTTTTAAAGTTCAGATACAGCTTTTACAATAGCTATGTTTCTATCCACTTATTCTCTGCTCATTTTGGAATAATGCATGAAACATGCTTAATGAAAATGCCAAGATGCACATCAATTTTGAAAATGAGCATAACAAAACTAGCCTGCACAATGGAATAGGATAACTTTTATCAGATAACAAAACAAACTACAATGGAAACACATTTACCGAATAAATCCCAGACATGCGGATTAAAAAAAGTCATGGGATTTTGTTTTTTAACAGATAGCGTGATTGTGTGTGGCATTAATGGACCAGCCAAATTGTAAAACATCCGAAACGTTTATTTAGTCATTCTAATAATCCCTCAGCTAAAGTCTGTCATCAAAGTGGTTCATAATTATTACCTCCCAAAACTGTCTTGATTAGCTATGCTCCTAAAGAGCACACCTCCAAAAGCCATTGCACATTTATTGTGTTTCATCTTAACCTTCTAAGGCAGTTGTCCAAGCGGACCAATCAAGGCTTGACAATATTACCACAGCCCAGAGGGAAGGGAGGGGACAGGGTATGTAGATTACTAGGCAACTATCAACCGTTTTCTCAGAGGATGACAAGCTGACAAATCGTTGCAGCAGCTCTAATAAAAGTATTATTTAAGGCGAAAAATAACAAGCACTGTAGTGTTTGGGTGCTCTGTGTTTGTCAATCGAAATGTCTAGGCTATAGACTGATTTCACGCAGCCGCCATTTTCAAAAGCAAAATCGAGGCTGCGGTGGGAAGAAACCCGGAAGTATCATTGGGAGTTACATAGGAATGTTGTGTAACTGGCTATATATCTTATCAGCGAAGATAAAGTGACACAAATTTATAATTTCTCCGCCTTCTGGGTGACCCAAAGGTTCGTTCTGAATTAATGGTGAATGTAAAAAGGGATATCAGAGCTCATTTTCAGCTAAGTTAAGGAAAATGGCACTAGTTAGCTGACGTTTTCTTTCCCAAACACACGTTTTAGATGCCATTCATCAAACTCGAGTTGATAAACTGATTCTTTCACAATATTAGACTTGTCACGATACTGAATTAAAGAAAAAAACGGCAATTTCGAGCCAACATTTAAGGCAATGTTGATGACTTTCTTAAAACAGTGCTGATTTGCCATTGTGTTCACTTGTTCTACAGAAATGATTGTGATTGGCCGAGAAGGTAATCAGTTCACCCACCGCTGTTTACCGAGTACAAACACAGACGAGCTGAGCGATCTGCTTGATGATTCGACTGATCTTGACGGCTGCTTTGCACTCCAGTTCGTGCGTCTGTGTTTTCACTGGGTGAAGAGCGGTAAACTGAGTGCAAACCAAACACCGAAGCCGTAAAGATCAGTCGAGTCATCCGCGCTGATAAATATGACCAAGATAAATATGGTTATTTTTCAAAATGAAAGATTGTTTAGAGTCATATCATTTAAAAAACTTAAATAATTAATAATTTATTGTGCGGCCAGGTACCAATTGATTCACGGACATGGGGCCCTGGCAGTTGGGGACCACAGTTATAAGGCGCATGTAATTTACTAAACAAGGAAAAGGGCCCACAATGTTTTTTCCTACCACCGCAATATCCAATATCTTTTTGATATCTAACACCAGTTGATTTTTTTTTGTTCTCTTTGACTCACTAGATAAAAACCGTGTTTATTCGCAAATCCTTTATGTGATATTCCAGGTTTGCTGAATCCAATTAACATCTTTGGATGGAAACATAGCTAATATATACAAGCCTTATGTTAAAAGCATAACAATCGATCAAAATGAAGGTCTATGTGCATTTAATATTCTCCATACATCATATATAGGGTGGATATGATGATGAATAATTAATAAATTTCAATTAGAAACCGTGCAAGGACATTCGGGTGCCTTCAGCAACATTTAATCAAACCTTTAAATGCAAAGACAGAGTTGAAATGCAACACTGCATTTCATCTGCCAGTATATCCCCATTAAAAGGGCAGACGCAGTGTTGGCAGAACGTTTGACTAGGATGCTGTTTCCCCATATTCATTAAACACAGTCTTGATAGCCACATCTCTTTTGCATGTGCAGACTGCAGAGCAATCCAGCTGTATGGAGAAACTGTCCATCAATACATAGGAGCACTGAGTCTCGCTCAATAAATCCATTTCTTGCTTACATCTAAAGCCGCCTTATCAAAGTGAGCAAGGCCAATTTATCCCAGCTCGAAGGACACGGTCCACAAATATAGCAGCAGATATTCAGCAGAATTAACCTGTGTTACCTTGTCAAAAATAAAGGACTTATATACTTATGTACTATATAATCATAGGGATCTGGTTGGAATTTGTTTGATATAATTTCACATGCATATATACATATACATTCATATATATGTATATGTATATATATATATATATATATATATATATATATATATATATATATATATATATATATATATATATATATATGTATTTATGTATATGTATAAATATATATGTATTTATGTATGTATGTATATATATATATATATATATATGTATGTATATATATATATATATATATATATATATATATATATATATATATATATATATATATATATATATATATATGTATGTGTGTGTGTGTGTATATATATATATATATATATATATATATATATATATATATATATATATAWTTTTTTTTTTTTTTTTTTTTTTTTTTTTTTTTTTAGGGATGCCACGATTCTCAATAAAATATTGAACCATTCGGTATGACATTCATGGTTCAATACACGCTTGTGAATTGCGGTTTTCTCGGTTTTGCGTTTTCTCCCCGAATTGACTGCTTGTGTGTGCCTGTAAGTCTATGAGCTGAGATAAGGAAACTCCTCCCTGTGAGTAAATATCCAATCACAATGCTCTAAAGTTAGGGGGCGCTTAACCATCATTCCACATTTCAACATGGCAAGCGGCGGTGAAGTGGCTTTTGTCATTTTATAAAAGCACTTGATCTGAGTTACAAAATACCATCTCACACTTTTTTCAGCACCGAGATCAAAAAGATATTTTGGTTTATTAAGTTTTATTTATGTTTACTGAAGTACAAATACTTCAGTAATATGTAACTTCAAAAGTATGTTTATTTTCAAAATGTATGAATTTATGTATTCCCCAGTTTGTACATAGGCAGTGTTAATTTTTTTTATATAACACATTGGTAACTAGTGCACTATTCTTGGCTTTTAAGTAAAACAAAAGGAGTATTGCAATAAATTGATTTAATTTTTTTCTCCTTAACCTCGTACTGTTCCTATTACCTATAGAATACCAAAAAATAAAAAATAAATAAATAACATGTCAAGCCTTGAGAACCGAACCGAAAACTGTGTGTGTGTATATATATATATATATATATATATATATATATATATATATATATATATATATATATATATATATATATATATATATGTATATATATATACATATATATATATATATATATACATATATATATATATATATATATATACATATATATATATATATATATATATATATATACATATATATATATATATATATACATATATATATATATATATATATATATATATATATATATATATATATATATATATACATATATACATATATATATATATATATATATATTTTTTTTTTTTTTACTGAGTGCATATACTGTATACACTCACTAGCCACTTTATTAGGTACACCAAAATTAAGGCAGTTCTGAAGGCAAAAGTCCAACCCTGTACTAAACCTACTGGACCCACTTTTGCCTTCAGAACTGCCTTAATCCTTTGTGACAGAATCAACAAGGTACTGGAAATATTCCTCAAAGATTTTGATCCATATTGACATGAGAGCATCACGCATCAGAATATAGGTACACTGTGGTCATAAAGAGATGGACATGGTCAGCAACATTACTCAGATAGGATCGAACCAGTCTGGCCATTCTCCTCTGACCTCTGGCATCAACAAGTCATTAGTGCCTACAGAACTCACTGGATATTTTCTCTTTTTTGGATCTTTCTCTGTAAACCCTAGAGATGAAAATCACAGTAGGTTGGCAGTTTCTGAATTACTCAGACCAGCCCGTCTGGCACCAACAACCACGCCACGTTCAAAGTCACTTAAATCAAGTTTCTTCCCCCTTTTATTGTTGATATACATTTGTTTTTTATTTCAAAGCATTTTCACAAATATGTGTTAAAATAAGATTTGTAACCAAAATCATTCTATTTGCTATAACACAGATAACGATGTGGCCAAATTAAGAGTCTAAAATCACCCAAGAGCTTTATCATGATTTCATGCACACAAAGTATAAAATAAGAAATTTGGCTTCGTAAATAATTGACATAAGTTATTACATTTTTAACCAAAATAAAAGAAAAACTGAAATACAGTCAATAAAACATGCAATTATAAATATATCAAAACAAATACATTTAATAAAACTTAATGAATCATAAAACTTAACCAATTCCACTAATATATTTTCTCTAAACATGTACAATAAATTTACCACTTGAAGCAATTAATACAGTAAATAATGTTTCCAACCACAATTTTTCAATGTAAATTTTTATGGTAATCCTGTGGACTCTCCTGACAGCATTTTGAAACTCAAACAACAGACTGGAACAATAGCAGATCTTCAGTGGAGGAGAGTAAACATGCAGAAGTGGAAAAAGGACACAGATGATCGTGGTTTGGACCGGCTAACGGAGAGTCACCCCATCATGCATGCCAGTTTGGGCTGTGCCAGCCTCTTCAGAGCGGAAAAAAAGAGAGGGGAAGGTCACATAGACAGTTCCCCGCAGCTGTGTTTGCGTGTTCGTTTGTGTGTGTGTCTGGAAAAGAGACACTCTGGCTGAAGCTGGGTAATTATTTGTGTTTTCACAGAGCCCTTCCCTCTAAACACAAGGGTTCTCTGGCCGTGAACCTTTCATACCCTTTACAAGCCTATTTTTACGTCGTGTGCATCTGCTTTCATGGCTCTCCACTCTCATGAATGTATAAATACACAAGGAGCTGACAGTTCTGATTGGTGCAGAGGAGTGCTATTTATGCCTGCAACTGCAAACCTACCAACACAGAGCGAGAGTCTACTGCGCTCAAAAACATGATCACTGCTGCTTGTTCAAACTACCCGTTTAAAATGAGCTCAAACAACACAATTCTTGTAATTTCTTTGGCCAATTTATTTGTTTTATGTTCAGTCCACTTAAATTTGTAAAGCATTTAGTTACTTTAGCGTTTTGTGTTGGGACAACATGAAGGAATTGTGTTGCTCCAACTCGCTGGTTAGGGGATTTGTAGTTCCTAGCATGCTTTGCATGGGAATGAATTACGAGAGGGACATGTAGACAATAAGGGAATACTCACACTATGCTATCCGAACCGTGCCCAGGCCCGTTTCCGGAATCGTTTGAGAAGTGCGAGTGCTCTGAATCAGGCTCAAACACGGTACACTTGGCCGGCCCTGGCCCGGTTGGAAAAGGTGTGCCTGAGCGCGGTTCACTTGGGCTTTGGCATGATATGCTTGTGTGTGAGTGCAAAACGCGAATAAGCTCGAAACTAAAAGCAAGACAGAACTTTTAAGGGACTGTTTTAAATGCATTTATTAATCATTCTTACCGTTCAATGAACGCAAACTGTCGTAGGTTATTAAAGATGCAAACCCCACACTGCACCACAGCTGCGCCTTCAGCAAACCTCCTAATACCCGCAGCACAAGGACTTTGATTGTTTATGAGCATCAAAAGTGGCTGATCTGCGAAATAATTGACTGCGTGTCACTACATATCAAACCACTAAAGCTATATAACTAGAGAAATCTCCACTGTGCTGAGCGAAAGCACTTACTGAACAGCGCAGCATCGATGGCGCAAGCGTGCCCGAATGTAATGTGAGTGCGGGCCGTCGGGGGAGACGGGAGAGGGGACAAGCTTGCTTTGGCCCGGTTCAAGGCAACTGTACAGAGTGTGAGTACACCCTAAAAGTAATTTTAGGTGTTTAAAGTTAATAGAAAGACTTGTAACGCCACATTCATATGAGGCGTCAGCGTCAACGCTTCCCATTCACTTTGAATGTGTGATGTGAAGCGTTGCTGAACTGAATTGTGAATCTGTCTACGCTGCCTCAGTGGCAATGCTCACTGCAGAAGTTGGGAATTTCTTAACTTGTCAAGCACCAATGGAAGCATCAGCCAATCAGATTACTTTATGCAAATACCGCAGCTCAGACAGTAGCCGATTGTGGACTAATTTCATTGGTTAACGCTTATGTGACGATCGTGTCTGCCCCAACTTACGACACCCCCTTGGCCAAGAGTTGACGCTGAAGCCCCGTGTGAATGCACTGTTAGAGTTTAATCTCCACTTCAGTTTGAAGATTTAGAAGATTTTCGTGTAATGCTTTGAGTTTTGAGATTACCACCTTGCAGACGCACACATGCTTTGGGTGTTGGCAGCTTAATTAGCAAAAATGCAGTTTGTTGCATTGCTCAGTGAGCAGTAACTGTCCTAAAATTATGTCTGAGATCAGTCTTAATAAACTATGCAATGTAAAATATGCTGGGTTCCACACAATTTCTTCATATTGTCCCAACGCAAATCAATTAAGCTAATTTAATAGTTTGTACAAGCTTAAGTGGATTGAACATAAACCTTAAGAATTGTGTTGGTTTTAGGCACTGGGCCGGTATAAGATTCTGACGGTATATGATAACTGCATAGAAATATCACGGTTTCACGGTGCTGTGATTACTGCTCTAATATCTATTCTTTTTAAATGCCACTTGTAAACTTTACTACCCTTTGAACACGATATATTTTTATTTGAGAAACATTTAAAATATTTTGGAACAGTAAACATGTCAGGCTAAGTAATTCAAATGAATCATTGACTTCAGCTCTCTTTCAAAAACACAGATTTCTTAACAATTTAAAAGAGCATCTTTGGAGATGTTTTCTGCTGGAGACACTGTTGTTCTAAAAAAACAAAACAAAAAAACGTAAATGAAAAAAAATCTTACACAAACCTTAGGAGCGGTATGGCAGAAAATTTAAGTTGTTTTAAAATCTTTCCAAACATTAGTATACCCTGAAAAAAATAGTTTGAACAAGCAGCAAAAGTAATTTGAGAGTATATGTAACTTATGAAATATGCTTAAAAGTTGATCCTTTAGTTAATATAGGATAACTTCAAATAAGAGGTTCATTCCGCTGTGGCGATTCGAATTAATAAAGGGACTAAGCCGACAAGAAAATGAATGAATGAAATGTATGACACATAATAGACAAACATGACATTATTAGACCTTTGAGTTTAAGTTGAATAAAAAACAAACATATTTAAACTTTTATCTAATAAAATCAAATTGAACCAACTCAACTGCATTTAATTGTTATAGCGATTTTAACGGTTTAAAAACCTGTAAAATGCTACAGTAAAAATCTGTAACCTGGTTAACAGTAAGTTTCCTTAATATATAAGTTGAAAAAAACATTTCATGATTTCCTGTAAAACATTTGACTTTTTATGACTTTTTTTGTAGACATTACTATGGTTCTTGATGGTTTTCATCATCAGTAATGTACATTTTAGAGTTTCAGGGTTTCTGCCAGTTTCACAAAGACAAATTTAAAACTTTTAAATACCTTTTTAAGAACATTATGAATTAAATTTTAGACTTGTAGGGAAAAAAGGGGGTTTTCTAATGGCCAGTAGAAAATATTTTTGCTTAAATATTTTAATTTTACTTGCATTAAAATTCATACACATTTACCAAACACATAAGCAAATGTTATTGTAAGAAGATAAGTAAACCAAACTGGTAAATACAGTTTAAAAAAATGTAACTTTAGTTAAATGTTTTCTCCTTTTTGGGGGGATAGATTGTTGATTGAATGGATATAGGTTTACATTGACAAAGGAAAATTAAGATTTGCTTAAAATTATTTAAGACCTACAACAACATATGTTCTGTGAATTTAAGATTTTTAAGACCCCACGGACACCATGAGTTTTTATGTTACATCTAATTTTGATCGATAATGTTTATTGCATTACTTTAATTCTATGTGTGTTACCATGACACTGTTCATAGTATATATTAGTACATATTTTATTATCTACATATTGTTATGTTTTTCTTCTTGTGGGAAAATGTATGTCTGTGATGAGCTTTGGCTTATCATGTGACTTTCATGTGAAGCAAAGCTATGATGTGTATAGACGTTAGTACTTTAATAAATTGGTGTATAACAATATAAATTAATAAAATACGTTAATTTGCCATACAAATTTTTACTATGGTTTCTACTAGATTTGTAACAGTCTTCTCACATTGGGCTATTTAAACCATGCCTGTGCATGTTTGACACCATGTTTGACCTAATACCGTTTGGTTGGCCGACCCTGGCCCAATCAGAAGAGGCATCACTTTTAAGCGACTGCTTCATATGGATTTATTACTCATTCCTATTTTTCAATGAACGCTAACTATCATAGTTTATCAAAGATACTGCACTTCAGCTGACAACTTCAGCAAAGCTCCTAATAAGTGCAGCTGGATTACTTTTTATGAAAATTTATGAGCATCAAAAGTGGTGAGACAGCAAAAGATTCAGCCATGTGTCACTGCATCACTGAGCACCTTCAGTATTTTACTATATATTAGTGTTTCTCTGTTGTCGGAAAAGTTGTTTGTGATGAGGACCAGTTTATCATGTGACTTTATAATCACTATATTATGTTTGTGTTTTTGTTTGCGTAACAAAGGTACAATGCGTAGATGTTGGCATTTCAAAACACTTGTGTGTAACACTAGCTATGTTTCCATCCACCTATTTTATGTGCATTTTGCAAATGCGCATAAAAAAACAGTTGTTGGAAACGCCATGATGCGTAAAAATTTTAAAATTGCACATAAAAAACTTACGCGCCTAACTGGGTAGGAAAAACTTTTTATTCGATAAGAAAAGATGCGCATAAACTGAACTGCGATGGAAACACTTTTACCGCACAAACTCCAGCATGCGCATTAAAAAAGGTCATGTGGTTTTGTTAAAAGGGATCATGTGATGCTTAAAATGTGTATGAATGGATAAAACGTCAGGCTAAGCACATTAAAAAACATCTGAAATGTTGTTTTTGGTCATTATAAAGCGCTTTACCATTTCAGTATTAATGTTATTATATTATTAATGACCTCCAGAATCAAGAGCCCCTGTGCTCCGTGTCTGACACCTTCAAATGCCACTGCGCGCTCACTGCATGTCAGGATTGTCTTCTGAGGCGCATTCATTTAGAAAAGATTGATGCAGCTTCTCCTACTGCAGCAAATGCAGTTTTTACTGTTGATATTTGGCGCCAGTTAATCAGGAAGTGACGATTTTGTTCGCTTTGACTCGTTGGATGGAAACGATGCTTCATTCGCACAACTTTTATGCGATAATCCAGTTTTGCGCATTAAGTTTATTCGCATTTTTGGATGGAAACATAGCTAATGTAAATTTAAAAATTACAGTAGTTTACTGTAAAAAATTTAAAGTTCTGGTTCAGTTTCTACTGTACTTTGTGTTACTTTATTTTTATTGAGATCCTTTTTTAAATTTTACAACAAAACATTTTATATTTTAGAGAAATGATTAATAAGTTAATTTACGGTAACTTTGGGGGGTTTACATTGTTTCTGATTCAGTGCATTCAACAGCTGTTAACATAGCAGCAATCTATTAGTTCCAATGGTTCACAAATAAGTCCTTTTTAAGTCTTAGAATAAATGTAAATTCGTCCATATCCCTTATTTCTTTCACAACTCCCATTTAATAACCAATAGAGGGGGCATCATGTTTATGCCAGTTTTTACTGTTATTTTTACAGTTAAATCACATCTGCCGATCACATCAACCATTTTTTACTGCAAATTTACAGGGTTTTCTTTGCAGTGAAGCTAACCCATGATGAAAAGCTTTTCAAGTTTATAGAGCAAGCTAGCCAGAAAATTGACATCCCTCCCACTATAATTCTGGAGGAAATGACAAAAGAACAAATGGCACCGCAGACTTAGGAAGAAAAGTAATCAAAAAAACGACAAGCTGACAAGCTAGAAAAACAATAATACTATTAACAGCCACAAACAATTTTTATATTTAATCAAGAAAGCCTCTTTTCACAGCTGGAGTGCTTTTTCCCTCCAGGCCTCGACGTCTCCTCCATCATGCGAAGAGAGTGCCATTAATTATTCATGCGGACCTGCAGCAGGTTAGAGATAGACTTGGCGTCTGAGTGCCGACTACACTCGTCCCCCTGCTTGTTTACATGCACAGACCCTAGTGATGGAGCAAAACCGCACGCCTGCTTCGCTCCTGTGACATATAAACATGCAGCAGCGCCCATGAATCACACTCATTCCATTTCCAAACACTAAGGGCAGGGGAATTCAAAAAGACAAACAGCAGAAAGCAATGACAGCTTTTCCTTTGGCCTTTTTGTGATGATCTGATGAGGTCAGATTCAGAGAGCAAGACCCTGGATCCCACACAGAAGAGCAAGCTATTAGGAGCTTCGGTTTTGCTGCTGGCATTATGGAACATGCGAAGAATAAAAATGCCAAGACGGGTTTATGCTGCTGATGTGGAGCATCTTTTTCACTGAGCAAAGATTGTATTGATCTTTTCAGAAATATATGCCCTTGTTTGATTCTTCAAAGAGTCCATTTGGAAAAACAAAAAAACTAAATAGATCAATAGGAATGCAATTTTGTCTATTGCTGGGTTTCTATCTGTATTAATGAAGAATCAGATGAGAAACGAGTCAAATTACGAATAAAAATCTCTTCATTCCCAAAGAAAGTTTCTACTCTTTCTTGAGGTTTTGAACTTGTCTGAAAAAAGTGTTAATGGAAACGCATTTGCCGATTAATCTCTGAAGTAAAAAACATTACACTCACATGACCAATCAGCTGTCTCCATTAAGCTTGTGCCTTGTGTTCTGTTGGTTGCCAGGTTACCAATACTACAGTCAGCCACTCTAATGCTGTTTACACCAGACGCGGTAAATTGATGTGTGAACATTGAGATTACTCATTTCAGTCGCGCGTCAAATTCCTTTAATTTGCACATGAAATTCACTTTAAAACGAATGTGGCTCCGCATCATAGGCAGGGCTTCTGTCCCCCAGGTGACCCTAGCTTTAATGCTAAATGGCTAACATAGATTTTATTGAGAGAATAGAGGCGTTTATGTGCTTTAAGAAGGCTGAAAAACAGCGTGTATTCGTATGGCGCACTAGATCCTTTCAGATGTGCTCCCAGCTCTGTGAGTTCATCAATTCCTCCAGAAAATGTCCCTGGATGATAGAAGCTTTCAGCAATGCTTTACACTGAGCCAGCGTCACTGTTGTCTGGTGTCGGCAAAAGGAGTTTACCTTAGGACATAATCACGCCCCTACAACAGCGAACTCCTGATTGGTTAAAACTGTGATGTCCGCTGAAGTTTAGATTTTCCAACTCGAACAATCTGCGCATGTTGCATGTCAATTGCACAAAAGCTCAACTCATGCTGCTTCATTTACACAAATCATGTCATTCGTGCCGCCTCATTCCCACGAAACGGGCTGCAGGATGTTCATTTGCATCTTTGCATAAACTTAACGTATAAATCACTCACGCTTGACACTTCATCAAGTGCATCAGGTGTAAACGCAGCATTACAATTAAAAGAAATAGTTAGCATTTAGGATTTTTCAATTTTTTTACAACTTTGGAGTGCCGTTGTTAAGTGTGACGTCATGCAAATCGGTTTACGGTTCCAAGCGCTCTATCAAACTGTATAGGGAGGTTTATCAAATGAAAATAAAAAACATTTACAAAGTGATCTATTACTTTTGACAATCACAATTGCAAAATATAAACCTTGCCTAATCTCAGATGGCCAGAAAGTTATTCATTTTTAATAAATTGTTAAAATATTGTTGTTGTTGATGTAACAAGTCCAGAGACTGATGTGTACACCATGATTTTATAATAAAATCACCTCAGTGTGTGATATGACTAAAAAGTGGTCACAAATGAACATTTTCTCAATTCAAATGAGTAGTGGCTTGGACCCGGAAGCAGTATTTCACTTAACAAGTGGATAGAAACCCAGCTAATGTGATCACTACTGATCAAGCTTGTCCACTTTTGACCCTTTCCAGAGGTAGTAGAAAACACATTTTGCTTTAATAGTGTACAGTATATACTTATACATTTGAAAAGCCACAAAAGACCGCCTAATGTCTCAATCTAGCATTAGTAACACATTACAATAAAGTCCCAAAAGTTAAATGTTAATTAATCTATTTACTAACATAAGAGAGGCCAGTGCTGTGGAGGTAAACCTCACTCCTCTGAACCTGAAAAGGTGCTCTGGCGACAGACCCTAGAGGCCACGGTCTTTAGCCTCCTTGTTAGAGCAACCGATTCCCATGTGGAGAGTCGCTGGTTCGATCCCAGCTTGGAGCGGGTTGGGTGGTGTAGGACTGGCAGGGTTTCATTGCTGCCGCGACCCAGATGGGAGCAAGGTTTAGAGGAGTAGGTTTAACAGAAGCCAGCTAGCGAAGTGTAGTGCAGGTAATTCTCACTCCTCTGAACTTGAAAAGGTGCTCTAGCGTCAATTGCTAAAGGCCATGGTCTTTAGCCTCCTTGTTAGAGCAACCAATCATGCAGAGAGTTGCCAGTTTGATCCCAGCTTAGAGTGGGTTGGGTGGTGTAGGACTGGCAGGGTTTCATTGGTGCCGCGACCCAGATAAGAGCAAGGTTTAAGGGGCGGAGTGTAACAGAGGCTAGCTAGTGAAGTGCTGTGCAGGTAAACCACATTCCTCTGAGCCCAAAAATGTGCTATAGCGACAGAAACTAGGTTTTTAAATTTCTTGTTAGAACAACTGACTCCAATGCAGAGAGTGGGCAATTCGATCCCAGCTCGAAGCAAGTTGGGTGGTTTAGGACCGGCAGGGTTTTATTGATGCCATGACCAAGATGGGAGTGAGGTTTAGGGGACGAGTCTAACAGAGGCTAGCTAGTGAAGTTCTGTGGAGGTAAACCTCACTCCTCTGAACCCGAAAAGGTGCTCTAGTGATAGACGCTAGAGGCCACAGTCTTTAGCCTTTGTGTTGGAGCAACCAACTCCCATGTGGAGACTCACCAGTTCGATCCCAGCTTAGACGGGTTGGGTGGTGTATGACCGGTGGGGTTACATTGGTGCTGTGATCCAGATGGGAGTGAGGTTTAGGGGGGGTGTCTAACAGAGGCTAGCTAGTGAAGTTATGTGCAGGTAAACCTCACTTCTTTGAACCAGAAAAGGTGCTTTAGCAACAAACGCTAGAGGCAACAGTCTTTAGCCTCATTGTTAGAGCAACAAAATCCAATGCAGAGAGTCGCTGGTTCAATCCCAGCTCGGTCCAGGGGTAGGACCAGTGGGTTACACTAACATAATGAACAACACATTTATTATAGTATTTATTCATCTTTGCTAATGTTCATGAAAATAAACAAGTTCAATGTTAATTCTAGTTAACTCACAGTGCATTAACTAAGAGGTCATTTACACATTTTCAGCCAAAAATGTGTTTCTAAACAAAAAAGTTTCTTGTTTGTTTAAACAACTCGTGTTTTTTTTTTTTTGATCTGGAAACGCATAAATCTGAAAAGTTTTGAAAATGATGCCATTGTTGTGCCCATGAAAACACCAGAAAACAAGAGTAATTGAAAAAGATGACATTCATGTTTATGGTACACATTTAGGGAAAAACGAGTTCATATAATTCAAATCAAGAATAGTAACGTTGTGATTCACCTCACAGCTGGTGGGTCTGGTTCAACAGTGGCTACATTTGTGCCTAATTTTATCTCTCCTAGTGGATTTTATGAGAGGTACTGGAAAACAGTTTGTACTTAAATCATAACTACAGTAGCCTCATATAAAAAGGCTGTACAATCTTTTCTTTCTTCTCAGAACATCTGCTCAGAAAGGACATTTAAATCAATGACGTTAACAGCAATAACACAATTAAAGCAAGGGCCGCAGGGTTCTTAGACGTCCTTTGAGTGGCCTGCTGCCGCTCTCGGTGAAATGAATAAATCAGTGATAAATCAGTGAAAGCTGGAAGGGTGACAGGAGTATTTTAATGTCTTAATTCAGTCCTGACAGCATGCTGGGCTGCCTCTGCAACACCTTTTCATGTCAATTCAGGGGAGACCTTTGTTGGAGGGCCTAGTCATTGCACACTAGACAATTATGACAGGCAATTTTTCAAGACTTGTTTTGTTATCCCTTCTTCCCATCTCATTTGTACACAACATAAGCCAATGAAAGGAGGGAAAAAAAACAGTGAGAGTGAGAGATTATGGCGGCTTGGAAATAGTTCTCAGAATCGTCTTTGTGTGTCAAATAGAATGCGCCCATCTTGGCTTTCTCAGCTGTATTCTGACTTGGTCGACTGCAGTGTTAAAGGTGGGGGTGCTAATTGGTTCGGCTCCTTTGATCTGCAGATGAACACTGTAATCCGCTTTAATCATATTAACATAACCCCTTCTCAGCGAGATGGGGCTGTCCATCTACATCCTACATGCGCAGAAAACAAGAGTCTCAAATTTTTGGATGCATCTTAAGTCCATTTACACAATGTTTTTGGAAAGATTTTATGCAGTTTGCCTGTTTGTTTACATGATAACAGCGTTTTTTTGGGGGGGGTGAAATGGCAGAAAACTGAAAACAGGTTACAAGTTTTTGAAAATGCCGCCATTGTTGCATCCTTGTAGACATCCCAAAAAACCTAAAGAATCATGTTGTTTTGGCAAATTTAAAATAAATAGTTTGAGCAAACCGCAAACATAATTTTTTGAGTGTAGATTAAAGTCAAGAGAGCACAAACACAAAATAAAGGCAGAGTATATGATAGTGTGCTTTTATCTCAAGTGTTTTTGGTAATTTGGTCTTTGGTAATGTTTTATGGACAACTTGTGAATATACTTTTAATTACAACCAATAGCGGAAATGCATCATACACACGCAAATTTTACAAACACAGCAGAGCCACCGATAACACATTAAGTATGTTTACATAGAAATAAATAATCCGATTTTAATATGATTAAGACAATCTGCTTGTTAAGACATGACGTACTGTAAGTATTACTGTTTCCAGGTCCAAGCTGCTACTCATTTGAATTGAGAAAATATTGGTTTATGGCAACTTTTTAGGTCATATCACAAATTAAAGTGAATTTTATATAAAATCATAGGTGTAGTCTCTGGGCTTGTGGCAATAAAAACACCGATATTATAACAATTTATTACAAAAAAGATCATTTTCTGGCCATGGATATTTTCTTAAGCATGGATATATGCATTACAATCGTGATTTTCAAAAGTATTACATCACTTTGTGAATGTTTATTATTATTAGGGGTGTCACGATTTAGATTTTTAATCGAAATCGATCGAAATTTATGCTCAATTTCGATTATCGAATCAAAAAATAGAATCGTCGATGCTGCCACGCCCCCATGTCACGTCAGCTTGGCTTGCCAAGCGGGAAAAAACAGGCTTGTTGAAGTGCTTGTTAAACTGCAGAAGCAGGAGACCCGTCGACAGAACTTAAACCCTCTCCTCTTTCAATGAAGTCGCCGGTGTGTAAGCATTTTGGATTTCCAGTGAGTTATGTTGACAACGTTCGTGTTGTCGACAAAAAAAAAAAAAAAAAAAAACAAGCTCTACTTTGTACGTATTACGTACGGTTCGTCCGATAGACAACACCGGCATCGCGATCCTCCGCCCACCCCCGTTGCAAATCCGCTTGCGAAAAGTACACACTCAGGCCCTGTTTACACTGTCTTTGTTTTTAAATGGCATTTTAGAACAACAACAATTTGACATCCACAGTGGCGTGTAGCATTTCTGAGCAGCCCTCTTTCCTCTCTACCTCTGAAAATGCACATCACGTGACACTATTTTAAAGACATGGAGTGGATAAATCGAATTTAATGCAGTGTTTCGTGTACTAACTGATGGCCACTCTATAATTTATATAAATTAGACGGTGAATATCGCTGATTTTTAAAGAAATCAGATCTTAAACATGGTGTGACAGTACACCAGTAGCACTTAGAGCTTTGATCGGGCCCAAAAAATAAACCCAACACTATCCGAGCAACCTGTGCACCTTGTGTCAGAGCCCAACCCAGTCCGACAAATTAACTAAAATTATGAGCTTGAGGCCGATTTAAACCAGACTATTTTTTAATACGTGGGTCGTTATAACAGACGTTCTCAACTACAATTCTGAGTTGTTTGAACTACAGAAATTAGTTTAGATTTATCTTGATAAATAATGCAACAAGGACGAAACATGTAAACTGCATAGTTTGTTTGTTCAGAATGGATCATGACAAAAGAGGACACTAAAAGCGTACTATTATCCTTTCTACCATGGCAAGCCAGTTTCACGTGTCCGTTTATTGTGGAAGTCCCCGTTTTTTGCTAAAACCTCTTTCAAAACGCACGCACAAGCACATTTTATGGCGTCTATGTTTACAAATTAGAACTTTCATATTGCACGCAAAAGTAGCGCATCCATAAAGCATTGCTGCGCATGACATATGTTGCGAATTGTGCAACTTTGTAGACCCACACGTGTTGCTTAGGCTAACTAATAGGCCTGATTAGCTTATTTACGGCCTGAAGATAGTGGCACGTGCTTGGGCTGACTGACTGAAAATTAAAAGTCTGTGTGCATCTACTCCATTAGGAAGAAGTTGTATTTACAATAGAGATTGCAAAGGAAAGATACAAATGAGCAAACCCACTGTATCGCAACAGAGGATAATAATGTCAAATCTGGATGAGGCAGATCCTCATTTTCTTGGAAATCTCCTGAGAACGCTTGGAAGTGTGCAAGCGAGCAGGTGTCAGCGCACCAGGGGACTAGTCAACAGCAGCATGGGACTGGAGGGCCAACATGTCACTTCCTGTACATCCTCTTCAAATGCAGAATCGCAGCCTCTCGGGAACATATGGTATCGTTACATGTCTCTGACCTCAGACAGAGCTGCGGCCCTGCAGGCGCAATCTACACTGGCTGTTTTACTGCATAAATCATCAGACAGTTCTGCTCGGAGGGGAAGATTTACTCACATTTAGAGTTACTCGCATTTATTCTCGCTAATAATCAGAGCACTTCTATTTGGGTTGGCTTCTCAGCTTCCTTCATTATCCCTAGCTGTGAGGTGTGTGTTATGGTAAAGGGAATAATTAATGTGAGGTCATTTAAACCGAATCTGGATGAATGGCAGGTCTGTTAAATTGGCAACTGCGCTGAATTAAGGGGATATTTGCAGAGTGGAATTTAAAGGTGCAATTTTTCCACATTGAAATAAGCTCTGCACTAGTAAATAAATTGGTTGTACTTCTGAGAAATTGGTTTAAAATGGGCGATGCAGATGGTGATCTTAATAAATATGTCTAAACCTAAAAACTGGATTCATTTAAAGTAGTTAAACACTATTGGAATCTCGATTTCACACTATTATTAATTTGACATCCATTTTGAAAAATTGTTTGATAAATCGTTTGATATGGTTATGAACTAAACTCTCATTCTGAAATATTAATTAAGGGATGCGTCGCTAATTACCTAGCTAGGAACTATTTTCAGGTACAAGTAATATCATTATGCCTACTACACTACCTGACAAAAGTCTTGTCATTGATCCCAGTTGTAAGAGCAACAAATAATAACTTGACTTCTAGTTGATCAATTGGAAAAGTGGCAGAAGGTAGATTTTTCCAATGAATCTGTCGAACTGCATCCCAATCATCACAAATACTGCAAAAGACCTACTGCAACCTGCATTGACCCAAGATTCTCACAGAAATCAGTCAAGTTTTGTAAAGGAAAAAATCATGGTTTGGGGTTACATTCAGTATGGGGCCGGGCGAGAGATCTACAGAGTGGATGGCCACAACAAAAGCCTGAGGTATCAAGACATTTGTGCTGCCATTACATTACAAACCACAGGAGAGGGCAAATTCTCCAGCAGGATAGCGCTCCTTCTCATACTTCAGCCTCCACATCAAAGTTCCTGAACGCAAAGAAGGTCAAGGTGCTCCAGGACTGGCTAGCCCAGTCACCAGATGTAAACATTATTGAGCATGTCTGGGGTAAGATGAAGGAGGAGGCGTTGAAGATGAATCCAAAGAATCTTGATGAACTGGGAGTCCTGCAAGAATGTTTTCTTAGCCATTCCAGATGACTTTATTAATAAAGTGTCAACACTTTGGTCTAAGCAAAGTCAGATCTTATTGTCCTAATAATAAATGTCCTAATTAAATAATTAAAAATCAAGGCATGATCATATTTTGTTTTGGAAAAATAAGCATTATCTAGAGGTCTTCCTCTTTAATATATAAAGCCACTTCTACTACCAAATGATCAACTAGAAGTCAAGTTATTATTTGTTATTTCTAAATCTTGGCTAGTTGACAAGACTTTTGTCAGGTAGTGTATAGCCATGGTATGGCAGCAAAGTTCCTTGATTATTACACCCGAATGAAAGTATAGTTCCTAGCCTTATTAGCCTAGACAATAGCAATTGGACTTAATACACCATGTAACTCCAGAAGAGTCAAACTTTATATAGGAAAATTATTAAAACTCATTTTGAGCTAATGGTATATTTATTTTTCAATCCATATGTAATTTTTGAGCTAATGGTGTAATTCGATTCAATGAATAATGATAAGCTAAGCTAAAAAAGCTTCCAAAAGACGCAGAGATTGGCTAGAGCAGAGGTGTCCTGGAGGGCTTGGGCCTCATGTATCAACGCTGCGTACGCACAAAAACTTTGCGTACGCCAGGTTTCACGCTCAGAATCGCTCACGTTTGGATTTACTAACAATGAACTGAACGTGGGAATGTGCGCATGTTCACGGCAGCTTTCTGGCAGGCGTACGCACATTTTTTGTGCGTGTCTGTTTTATTTCCATTGGCGACTCCTAGAGGCAGTTGTGTTAAATTCTTCTCTACAAAGTGTCTGATCCTTGCAATGGCGCCTGTATGAGACGGGTTCATATAGTAGGTATGTAAGATTTCCATACCATACAGTTGACCAGCTAAACATTAAAGCACAATTTGCAGCAGTCGCCTGTTTTCTCAATGTAATCTGAGCAATCTACTGCACGCACATTGCTATAAAGACACTATGTGAAGATAAATTTGCATGCGTGAATCAGAAACATTTCCATTCAATAAATGTGCAAATAAAATATGATGCACAAACTTATTGATGATTCCTACTTGTCTTTCTCGTGATAAATAGTGGGCAAAATCTGATATGTAGCAGGGAAAAAAAGAAGAAAGAATTCATCAGACGCTGGATTCGAGCGGAGTTTATACTCGACGTGTCAGTACATGATCACATGTTTCTTATGAGGTGCGCCACTGAGACACCTAAGGGTACTGCAACATTTTACAGATATAAACCACACTATTTCTTTTTTAAATGCACTCAGTGCGATGTTCAGACCCAACTGTGTTAACCGTATCAGCTAAACTCTCCGACTCTATTTTTTTCTTTTGTTGTTAATTCCGGAGAACAAACTTGCAAATAACACCGCTTTTCTCCGGTCTACCTCCGAAAGCAGCACCTCCAATTCACATTCTGTTCAAAGTTTCTCTTTTTGCTTGATTTTGCCGTTGCTTTTTCGTTGGGTTTTTCCATTAGCATAGTCATTAGCATATTCATACGGGGGAGGAGGCAGGGAGGGGTTTTGTGCTCGTGCATGTTGCGCTCAGTTTCACGTTCATTCAGATGTACAAAAGAATATGCGTGAGATTCGGCGTACGCAGTGTTTCATACATCTGAATTTTTTTCTGCGTACGCACATTTACAGCTTTGTGCGTACGCAATGTTTTAGTAAGATTTCCACGCAAGTCTTCGTACATGAGGCCCCTGGTGTCCTGTAAAGTTTAGTTGACCCCATCAGACACACCTGGGCTAGCTAATCAAGCTCCTCCTAGGCTTTCTAGAAACATTCATGCAGGTGTGTTGAGGCAAGTTGGAGCTAAAATCACCAGACCTCCAGGACCGAGTTTGGGCTAGAGGGAATAAAAATGTTAAAACCCAATTGTTTAACTCTAGGTTACCAGTAAAATTAGTTTATTTGCATATCATATTTGTGCTCCAAAATATATCCCAAATCAAATCAAAAGCATGATATTATAAAAGTGCCGTTCATTACAGCTTTCTAATGAGCAGGAAAAAGTACAAAATGCCAGTCAAGAGCAGGCCAACCAGTGTTTACCCTGTTGCAGATCAAACCCATACCTCTACAACCCCCAACACACATAAACACAATCTCTCTTCATCTTCAAACGTACAACCGTCTCCAGAGCGCTCCCTTATGAGGGCAGGCGTGGCTTCAATCCAGAGAAGCACCATCCATCATTACACAATTATACCGGAACAATCTAGCACACACACACAATTACTGCCCTGTAGTTTTGCAGTGAACACTTCCATGCAACCCATACATGCAAATGCATGCAGTCATACCAACACCACCACCACTATACAAGCTGTCAAAAACACCTTCGCTCTGTCCTTGGCCAACAATACTGTAATAGTGCAAGACAGCGAGAGGAGAGATGGACAGAGAGAGAATGAGAGAGAAAATTCCATGTGCTGATTGGGGAAAATGGTGAGGGAGGTTGGGGGAAGGTTTGGCATTGTTGTGGGAATCACATACCAACCGTTACCATGGTGACCTGCTGTCAGTGATGGACTCCTCGCAGTAATGAGCGTGCTGGGTCCCAGAGAGACCCCTCTGCCTAACCCCTTAACACTACATCCCCCATCGCCTCCTGCCTCCGGCAGACCCAGGGCTTAGCTCCAAATGGGCACAAATCAGTACCTCATGCAGCATTTTCCAAATTTAGAGTGCATAGTTTTAATGGTTTTAAAACCTTGAGGCATGAATGAACAAAGACGTGCGCCATGACCTACAGGCTGCGCCCCCCTTGCTCACACAGGTGGGTAACGTTCGTAGGCGGAGCTTGGTAGTCTGCCAGATACACTCTCGCTAAGGTGGGCTGTAGCGGTAATGTTGGCAGCCCCCACTGACAAACAAAGCCATTTTCAGAAAAGCTCTCAAACTGCCAATAACCAGACTGTTTTAGTACACACTGCATTCAAAACAAAACAATAGACCCCCGAAACGCTTTTGAAAACACTTGCAGGCCATTTTTCACAGAAAAACAAATGGTCAGGAGATGTCAGTGGGCTTCTGTTGAAATATGTTGAAGCCACTGAGCAATTCTCTCACAGATTACACGAACAAATACTACTATAGCTTTTGGATTCTTAGATTCTTCACTCTTCCACTCCTCTGTTGAAAAATCTCTATCAAGGTAGTAACTGTGCTTTGGCAGATGGTTTCTAGGTGGTCCATGCTGGGACCCTCTTGGACCACCAACAAACCAACAACCAGCTGGTCATACCAAGTCCCTGTCAAGGAAAGTCTGTTCACTCAACAGCAATTTTCCAAGCTATTTCAGGCATCCAAGACCAAGTATTTCAATGGGGGAACAGTAACTTCTCAAAAATGGCTTGGAAAAACTCAATAAAATACAATTATATGTCTAATTATTAAAATAATTCTGATTGGTCCAGTGAAAATGCCAGTTCAGTCCTAAGAATAAGTGATTTCAAATGGTGATTCTTGTCCACAAAGACCCAGGGCTGGAGGGTTTTCTCAATATCTGAGAAATGTCAGTGTTTTCAAATGATTATTCAAGTAAACAATAAAATTTTGTCTATATATATGTGTACTGTGTACATTTAATCGTTTAACAAAAATATTATTACTATTATAATCACTATTACTTACTATTTTTATATTTAAATAATACCTTTTTTTGCTGGACTCAAAGGAGTGGAGCCTCGAGAATGTGACGCATTCACCTGAATGATGCAACAGCAGCATTAGAATGCCAGAAAGCTCATCACACACCAGCTTACTGGTCTGGAGGAGGCAAGGAGAGGATTAAGCCAATTACTATGTATGGGAATGGAGAGAAGGCTATGATGATGGCTAGAGTCCAGTGGGCAAATATGGCCATGGTGACACCTCTACTCTAATAAAACGTAATTTTTTTATGAGCACAAAAAGGGAGGAATGCATTTGAACATCCGAGGGATGGTGGTTTTTATTTGACAGTAAAGTGTCCCCATATCTGTACTACTGGGATAATCAATACTTGTTCTGGAAGGTCACATTTCTGCAGTGTTTTGCTCTTCCAACCCTAACCGAACACACCTGAACAAGCTAGTCAAGGTCTAAAATTTATTAGAAAGCTACAGGCAGTTTTTTTCTCTAAGCTGGATTAGGGCTACATGATAAATAAATTGTCATGCACAATTTTTTAGTGAATCCAGTTTTGTAATCAGTAGTAAATCTCCAACACATGCTTTCATTATAGTTCACTGACTATTTGCAGTAGAGTCCGCTACATCTGAAAGCACTTGAAAAAAAGCTAATTTAATATCGTGCTTACTCATTTTATAACTTCAATCCAGTGTTTGAAATAAATCCTTCTGTAAAATGATTTGGTTTGTTACACAGAATAAGGCACAAAACACATTTCATGGTATTCTAAGCAGTGGTAAAGACAATCAAATATCATTCACTCTGATATCAGGAAAATTATTATAAATGAAAAGAAACCTATAAAGTGCCGTTAGAGGTTTTATTCTAAAATTAGCCTTTTTCTCAGCCTCCTGTTCAGCACTTTCACTATAAAGTTTATGTAAAGAACATTTTAACCACCATAAAAGTGAAATGACAATTTTTTTGATTCCACTTCTTTGGAACTATTTACACTGCCATTGTCGCGTTTTGTAGCCAAATTCAATCAATTAAACTAGTAAATCTGTTAATTCAGCAGCTGCAATCTAGGTTCTAGATTTCTAGGTTTCTTCTACAGGGCATACTGTATTTGGACTTTCCACTCAAGATTGCCCTTCCGTTGGAGATTTATAACTGATCACAGAACCATGCTTCCCTGAAAAGATGTACAAATTACAAATTCCAGCCTTTGATAAATCATGTATTAAACTTTAATTTTAATTCATCGTGCAACCCTAGGTAGAGACAAAACCCTGCAGAACAGCAGATCCCTACTACACTAGGTTGCTAGGTCCCACATAGTCCTTTCTCTGCAGGCTTCACTAGAACCTCTTCCAAGAGCAACATAGCTTTCCCTTGAGGTCTACCATCCAGGCACAACCATGGTTAGCTTCAGCGATCAACCAGGTAAGTGCTGCAGAGTAGGGTTTTCCTAAGTATCGACTTTGGTACCAATTGGTAGTGAAGTTTCAAACACCTCTATTTCCTGATAGCATTTGGGTGCTGTTGAATGCGTTCTTAAACATTACTTATAAAAGAGATAAGCTGAATAAAGCTGCTTTAAAATCTTCCAGTGTCCATGTATTGGTGTTTGCACTTGGTGAAGAGCTAGATCATGATTTAAATTTTTTATTTCAATGTATCGTGCAACCCTAGGTAGGATCAAAACCCTCCAGAACAGCAGATGGCCATCTCTACTATACTAGGTTTCTAGGTCCCAGATAGACCACTTACTGCAGGCTTCACTATACCCTCTTCCAACAGCAACATTGCTTTCCTCTGAGGTCCACCAACCAAACAACCATAGTTACCTTTAGCAATTAACCAGTTAAGTGCTGCAGAGTAGGGTTGTTATAAGTATCAACTTCGGGACCAAAAAGTAGCGAATTTTTAAAAATCTCTATTTCCTGCTAACGTTTCTGTACTGTTGAATGTGTTCTTAAACACTACTCATAGACCGATCCGATTAGAGCTGCTTTGAAATGCTCCAGTGGCCGTGCATCTGTGTTTGATCTTGGTGAAGAGCTAGATCATGATTTAAATTTGTGTTTTGATATATCTTGCAACCCTAGGTAGGACCAAAACCCTCCAGAACAGCAGTTGGCCATCCCTACTACATTAGGTTGCTAGGTCCAAGATAGACCACTTTCTGCAGGCTTTACTAGAACCTCTTCCAACAGCAACATAGCTTTCCTCTGAGGTCCACCAACCAAGTACAACCATAGTTAGCTTCAGTAACCAGGCAAGTGCTGCAGAGTAGGATTAGCATAAGAGTCAACTTCGGTACCAATCAGTAGCAAAATTTTAAAAACCTCTATTTCCAGCTATTGTTTGTGTACTGTTGAATGTGTTCTTAAACACTACTCATAGACATATCAGCTGATTAAAGCTGCTTTGAAATCCTCCAATGTCCATGTATCGGTGTTTGCACGTGGTGAAGATCAAGATCATGATTTAAATTTTTGTTTTGATGTATCGTGCAACCCTAGGTAGGACCAAAACCCTCCACACTGAGCAGAAAGAGCAGACTGCCTTTCCTACTACACTAGGTTGCTAGGACCCACGTAGTCCACTTTCTGCAGGCCTCACCAGAACCTGTTCAAACAGTAACATAGCTTTCCCCTGAGGTCCACCATCTAGGTACAACAACGGTTAGCTTCAGCGATCAATAAGGCAAGTCCTGCTAAGCAGGGTTGTCATAAGCATCGACTTCAGTACCAATCGGTAGTAAACATTTTAAAACGTCTATTTCCTCATTTGGGTGCTGTTGAATGCATTCTTAAACACTACTTATAGACAGATCAGCTGAGTAAAGCTGCTTTGTAATGTTCCAGTGTCCATGCATCAGTGTTTGCACTTGGTAAACAACTGTGAAAAGTGGTAAACCGATGACCTTCACATTCAATCACAGTCATATCTTTTGAGCAAGTGAATACATTGGTCAATCAGCAGTGTTTACTGAGTACACACTCAATTATTAGCTAAAATGGAAGATTTCTTTTTTTAATTTCAGTCCCTATTGGGTATATGCCGAGCTAGTGCAGTTCCCATGCTGATACACTTCCGGTGGCCTGTTATTGTGAACTTTTTACCATTTTATACGGTTCCTTGTACAGCATCGATGTTGTAATGTCATTAAAATACATTCAGTTAAATAAACTTTGGCATTTATTTAGTTGCTCAAGTGTAATACGAGACAAAAAGCTGTTTACTCGCACGCGCCCGTCAGAATCGGCAGGCTAACGCAGAAGCTCCATTGAATATACTGGGGTAAAATAAATGCTCATATTTTAAATATATGGCGGGGGAAATGTAATTTAATGCAGTGCTTCTTGTACAATCTGAGACCCACTTTAAATCGGATATCACTCAGCTAGGGGAGATCGCTGATTTTTAAAGAAAACAGACCTTAAACGCACCGGATTTTGCATTGGCATTCAATTATCCGGAAGCGCTTAACCCAGGTTACTGGCAAATTAAAAGTCCTATTAGCATGCTTCGGCATATACCCCATTGCTACTGAAGTAGATACTAATGACAACCCCACTGCAAAATGATGGGTGCTGGTTATAGAGTTACATCTATATGTTAACTGGAGAAGATCTTCTAGGTCAAGGTTATTCCATCACATATGAAAGCACTTTCAGTGATACAAACTACAAAGTCACCTAAGCCTTAGATCTGATTCGCTCATATAGTAGGATGGACATAAAACCACATACTCCTCACATTCATTTCCTCCTGTGATCCTCTGCTGTGAAGGAAAATCATTTTCCCCGACCACAAGAAGAATCCATTATTAATTGAAGGCAGACTATCACTCAACCTCATAAAAAACAAGCTCTCAGCCTAAATTTGAGATCATTGTATTTTTAACCTATAGGAATCCAAGAAGGGTGATATCAGAAGAGCTATATTGCAACTATAAGAGTATGTCTTGCTGTGTTCTTCAATAACAAAGGCCGTTTAGCACCTGAAAGCAGCTCTAATAACAGTGTTACGCTCTAGTGAGCTGTGACTATTTGCACATTTCGTCTATTGTGCAGGTATGAAGCTGTCCTCCCACAGACACATGTTAAAAAAAAGAGCAAGAAAAAAATGAGTGTAGAATGCTGCTCTGACAGTCACACGCACACACACTTGAATCGCAGACAAATATGCACTTGCATAGTCTAGCATTTTGTTCTTGTTGAAAGCGTTCAAGGCATGTTTCCTGAGACAAATAGGAGAAGAAAAACACTATGACTTGTGCAACTTACTCGCTCCCCCACTGAAAAGACTTTCCAGGGAGAGTCGCATTTCAGTTTAATTACAGGTCTCATGTAGGCCAGGTCTTTCTGAAAAACGCTCTAAATTGGAGGGAGGATGTTTTGAATGGTCATATCGGCAATTCTATTCCCAGACTATAGTTACAAGAAGAAATGCGAGAAAAAAAATGCCAAACCAAATTCAAAACTGGGTTATGTTGGTTGTTAATCAAACTTGTAACGCTACATCCTGTATTTGCTTGTGTTGATATCTTTAAAAACTCTTCTAACATTATTCATCACAGACTTTCCTCTGAGGAGCATGATTAATGTGTTTTAAAGAATGTTGGTAACAAAACCATTTTAGTTTCCTGTGGTAAAACAAACCTGTATAATCCATACAAAGGAAGTCAGTGGAAACCAAAACTGTATAGTTACCAAAATATCATATGCACTACCTGACAAAAGTCTTGTCATCGATCCCAGTTGTAAGAGCAACAAATAATAATTTGACTTCTAGTTTGGAAAAGTGGCAGAAGGTAGATTTTTCAGATGAATCATCTGTTGAACTGCATCCCAATCATCACAAGCACTGCAGAAGACCTATGGACCAGCATGGACTCAACATTCTCATAGAAATCAGTCAAGTTTGGTGAAGGAAAAATCATGATTTGGGTTTACATTCAGTATGGGGGAGTGTAAGAGATCTGCAGAGTGTTTGGCAACATCAACAGCCTGAGGTATCAAGACATTTATGTTGCCCATTACATTACTAACCACAGGAGAGGGCAAATTCATCAGCAGGATAGCGCTCCTAATACTTCAGCCTCCACATCAGTTACTGAAAGCAAAGAAGGTAAAGGTTGTCCAGGATTGACCAGCCCAGTCACTAGATATGAAAATTAATGAGCATGTCAGGGGTAAGATGAAGGAGGAGACATTGAAGATGAATTCAAAGGACCTTGATGAACTCTGGGAGTCCAGTTAGAACGCTTTCTTTGCCATTCCAGATGACTTTATTAATAAGTTATTTGAGTCATTGCAGAGATGTATGGATGCAGTTGTCCAAGCTCAAGGGAGTCATACACAATATTAATGACTTTATATTCTACACTGTACATTATTTCTGTTAAGTGACAAGACTTTTGTCTAAGCAAAGTCAGACCTTATTGCCCTAATTAAATAAAACTCAAGGCATGATCACATGTTATTTTGGTAAAATATGCAAAATCTAAATATAAGCCACTTCTGATACCAAATGATCAACTAGAACGACAATCCCTTTAAGGAAGCTATAGTATTGACCTTACTCTTGACACACAATCCGACAAAGCCATTGAAATCTTTTTGGCTCTTTTGACTTCCTGTCTCATTTACATTGATTGATTTTAACCAGTTAAACTCTGCTGTTATTTTGGGATTTCCGCCTGGATTTTGCCTATCCAAATTTAAAAGCTTCCCAAATCCCCATGCAGAGGTGTATATGCAAAAATTTGGTATCATTTTAAAGAAAACCCTTTGAATTTTCATAAAACACTATTGAAAGTGTTTAAAATAACTGTACATGTTGTCTGTGTTATAATAAACACCTAAAAAAGAGGCGCTTTTTGTATTTAGTTTTTTTAAACTCAAATTTGAAAGTGTACCTTTTAGGTTCTGTGTGGTCTAGCTTGCTGTAATTAATTTTGGTGGTTCCTGCACATGTCTGTAATCATAGGAGAAAAGAAAAAATTCTCTACCATGATCTATGCAAAAGTTATTTTATTCCAACTGATGATAGGTGCTATACAAGCCACAGGGACCGACCATTGTTTTCATATTTCCCTATTCTTTTGTTTAATCAAACATAATTCACAATGTTTGGACCACGTCAGACATATAAAAGGATTACTTATGCACATCACCTCAAAAACAGAGGAGAATGACCCTGAAGCACACAGCATAAGGTAAAAGATGACAGCTGTCTGTGCTATCTGGGGCTGCTAAGTGATCATAAATGTACTGTTTTCAATTCAGCGCCATGGAAACATCGCGATTCATTCGGCAACTGTTTGATATGTGAATATAATTTAGTAAAAATAATGCTAGAACCATATGAGCACTGGCAAGAGCTTTCATTTGAGCTATACTTTTGTACATGTGTCATATGAAAAATATGAAAATGAACCCACGTAAAAAACCTAGCTTGGGTATTCAAAATACTGTATATTTAAGTGTAAATAACTTTTGTGCGGTAGAAAAAAAAAACAAAGTGATGCATATGTGCATAAAATATAGATTCTACACTTTCAAACGAAAGCACTTACGGGGGTCTGGTGCAATGCTAGCCCTTTAAATCTAAATAAAATCGATGACGTCACGTTAAAAACGCATTTTCTTATTTTATTATCACTCTTTTATGTGGAAGTCATGAACACACTTGTTTGTAGAGCAAGCAGTCTGACTGTTATCATTCCTAGTCATTTCTCCCATAGGCTACTGAATTAGAAATTCTAACACAATCCAAAAAAAGGGCACTTCCGCATCACAGAATAATGTCAATATGTAGAATTCAATAACCCTTGAAACACCAGTGGCTGTTAAGTGAACAGCAGGCAGCAACTTATTGCCTGAGTACACACACACACATAATGGACAAGACAGTCAACACCAATTAATGCTTCAATTTACTTACAGTGAAGAACTAATTGTTATTATTAAAGTTCATCGATTATAAAAGGTTGGAATTGATGTTGAGCATCTACACCGCAGCATTTAGAGAACGATGTCTTCATTGGCATGAATGTATCTCAATCACAACAATAGCAAACCACAATCATCAAATCAATCAAATCCCCTCCTGTGTTTTTCCTAGTTCAAGAATGACATTAGGAAAGAACAGACTAATGCAACTTCCATTTCATGCAGACTCCAAAACAGCTATGTACCAAACCTATTGAAAAATGTTCTGTTCTAAACAGTGGTGATGGAGACGGATAACAGCCCTGTCTTGCAGTTCCTCCGAGATTCTTAGAGCAAAATAAACATGTCTGCGCAGAGCAAACCTCCACTAGACGTCTTCATCTCTGTCAGCAGGAGCCATCCAGCCTGTCCTAGTTCCGGATCTGACCACTTCAGCTCTGCTCTGATCAGCAAGTTAATACATCATACAGTCCTGTGTGTCATTGAGTACACGCGGTCTCACTTGAAAACAATGTTCTCAAAGAGCTTTGAAACTCGTTTTAATTCCATAATGTGGCGTATTGAGAATGAAACATTGAACAGGGAATGAAAAGCCAGTTAGGACTTGATTTTGTTGAAAATACTCCAGTGATGTCAGCCAAAAGAGTAAGCGGTTTCTGTGGTGAAACAATAACTTGATAAATGATTATGAAAACAAACATTGTATTTCTTTGGAATAGCACACAGATGAATCATAAACAGTTAAGTATGTGCATTAAGAGTGTAAATAGGGTCAGTTATGACTTCATATCGACATAGGTTGGGTATATCCACCCACATGTGGGAAATAGACTGGTTTTACCACCTTAAAGGGCACGTATATCTGGTAAAAGGTTTACAATATATGGAAAAAAGATTCCTTTGTTCTTTTTTACTGTAAAATAAAATCTTAAAACCCACTACAAAGATGTCAATCATTACAGAGATTACAGATGCAGTGCATGTTTAATGTGATGAATACAAGACTGGAAATTGTGCATGAAATATATTTTAAAACTATATAAAGATGTCAATCTCTGCAGAGATTGCCAGTGCAGCACCAAAAAAGCATGTTTAATTTGACTGGTCAAAGACTGGAAATTGAAGACTGGAAAATCAAAGACTGGAAATTGTGTATGTGTCTAAAGTAAAATTATATTGTGCGGGTGTGCATGTGTATATGTTTTGGTTGAGAAAGGTTGATTGTATCTTTATACACCCAGCATATAACTTATTTTGCTTGATTTAAAAATAGGGTAGTAGTCTTTAGAACTAAGTGAAACAAAAAAAGGCATTTTTTTTTTTTTTTAAATGTCAACCACCATTTGGGAAGGGTTGAGGGAATATATCAATATGGCAGAGCATCACAATATTTTCAGGGGCAATTTGTATTAATTTCAATATTTTGGCCAAATTTAATTATAATGCTAATGAGCAAAAAAATTGTTCTTTAAATATAGCTTTACATCTACTAAAAAATAAAGTGTTCCCAATGTTTTTCTTTAGTTAAGGGCAGATTTAGATTGTTTTTTGAAGGTTATTTGAAGGTGCAATAAGAAATACTATTGCATTAGATCGCAGAATATAGCTGTATATATATATATATATATATATATATATATATATATATATATATATATGAGCAATATCACACTGCGTGCCCCCATCAGTGCCGATATACAGCCATATCCCACTGCTACGAGTGTGATATTGCCTTTATACAACAGTTCGACAACATAATTGTGTAAATAAAAACAAAATCAAACATCGAGAGTCTTAAAAACCCTTTTGTACAAGGAACTACTTTCTTCCACATTGGATTCAAATTATAAGCTGACAGTTAAACAGTTGAGCGAGCATCTTTTAAACTTTAGATCTGTAATGTCTCCTTTTTTCTGGCTGTATGTGGGCGGAGTAATAAACAAAGGTTAAGGAGGCTGTACAGGTGCTGATATTACTTAAATATATCACGGCTATCAGCCAATCAGATTCGAGAACCAGACAGAACTGTTGTATAAATATATCCGCAATAATGCTGTATGATGAAACATGTATGGTGATGGTATTGTATAGTGGGGACTTTGGATACAAATATATAAAGACATAACATAAGTAACACTTACAGCGGGGAAGTAAGTATTGAACTCATCATGTTTTTTCCTTGGAATAATATTCCTAAAGTAGCTGTTGACATGGAACTGAACCAGATTTTGCTAAAACCCCAAACACAATAAACATAAAAATAAAACCAAACAAACAAAATCTGCAAAATGAGTTGTATGTAATAACAATGGAATGACACAAGGAGAAAGTACTGAACTACTGAAATGTATTTAATACTTTATATAAAAGGCAATTTTTGGTGATGACACCATAAAGGCACCTCTCATATGGAGAACGAAGTCACATGCATTGCTCAGGTGTGAGACTTCAATAGAATGTAAAAAATCTTGATGGTTCTGTGAATCTCGTCTATCAAATCTCATCTTTAATTTGTATTTTATATTGGATTCAGATCAGGTGTTTGGCTGGGCCATTCTACAGCTTGATTTTCTTTCTCTGAAAGCACTTGGAAGTTTCCTTGGCTGTGTTTTGGATCATCGTCTTGCTGAAATATCCACCCTGGTTTCATCTTCATCATCCAGCTAATGTAGATGTTGGACTGAAGCAACTGATATTCATTTACAATGACAAAGGGCAGAGGATTGCTGAAAAACTGCTGAGAGTTTTCGGCTGCTGTCTGAGCTTTCAACGCCTTTTTACCTCCCAACCTCCATTGTTCAATACTTTTTCCCTTTGTCAGTTAATTTTTTTACCCATAACATAATTTTTAAACTAATTAGATTTGTTTTATTTGCATATATGGATTTTATTGGTTGTTACCAACATCCGGGGACATTTTTAAGTCAACAGCACCTTTAGAAATATGTTTTTGAGAAAAATAGCAATACTTATTTTCCCTGCATGTTTGTTTTGTTTTCCCCCATATTCTCAACTTGCTGCAAGTCACTGATTTGCATTTTATGAATCAAAAAGAGTTTTCAGCTAAAAACTTCTTTAATGTTCTTTTGATGACAGCACCTAGATACTGGGTGGCCTGAAGGCCAGTAAATTAAAGGGATAGTTCACAAAAAACAAATATTATTTACATCATTTATGTAATGATGTGCTCCACCGGAAAAAGGTGGTTTGCCATCTCCAGGTTGGAGGAAATTCCTTACCCCAGGTGGAGGAGTTTAAGTATCTCGGGGTTTTGTTCACGAGTGAGGGAAGGATGGAACGTGAGATTGACAGGCGGATCGGTGCAGCGGCAGCAGTAATGCGGTCAATGTACCGGTCCGTTGTGGTGAAGAAGGAGCTGAGCTGAATGTCAAAGCTCTCGATTTACCGGTCAATCTACGTTCCTACTCTCACCTATGGTCATGAGCTTTGGATCATGACCGAAAGGAAAAGATCTTAGATACAAGCGGCCGAAATGAGTTTCCTTCGAAGGGTGGCAGGGCGCACTCTTATGGATAGGGTGAGGAGCTCTGACACCCGGGAGGAGCTCGGAGTAGAGTCGCTGCTCCTCCACATCGAGAGAAGTCAGCTGAGGTGGCTCGAGCATCTGTTTCGGATGCCTTCTGGATATTTGGAAGAAATCTGGACACTGTTAACAACTGACTTCAATAATATTTGTTATTCCTACAATAAAAGTCTACAGTTTTTAAGCTTTCTTCATAATGACTTATTTTGTGTCCAACAGAAGAAAAAAACTGAAAAAGTTATAATGAATAATCACTGAGTAGACTTTGATCTTAACACTCTGTTTACACAGGGCTTCAGCATCAATGCTTGACAGAGGGCGTGTCAGAAGTTGGGGCTGACACGATCGTCATAGCAGCGTCAGCCAATGAAATTAGTCAGCAATCGGCTACTGTCTGAGCTGGTGTATTTGCATACAGCAATCTGATTGGCTGACACTTCCATCGGCGCTTGAAAAGTTGAGCAAGTCCCAACTTCTGCAGCGAGCAACGCCTCTGAAGAGTCGCAGACGGATCCACAATGCAGTTCGGTGTCATACATTTAAAGTGAATGGAAAGCGTTGAAGCTGACAGTGTGAATGGGCGTAAGTGAACTATCCCTTCAAGAAGAACAATGTGTCATTTGAAGGAAGTCAAGTGATTAGTAGTATTTAAATGAATAGAACATGTCTAGAACATTTGATCGCTTTTAATCAAGCAACCTAATAAGTCTAAGCTATTATCACGTCAATGAGGTGACAAACACAAACCCAACAGCTGCCCAAAAGCAGACAGAAGCACACTGTAAATATGAAGCATTTCCAGCCAAGAGAGCACCACAGGGGCTTCACAAAGCTCCACTGGCAGTGAAGTGTCAAAGGAACAAGCCTTTGTGTGGCACCTTCAACCAAGCTTGTTGCTCCCAGCAGAGAAATCTGTTAGTCTTTTGGGCATCCTTCTCGGTCCGATGCCTTTTGTGACTCCTGGTCCTGAATTCCCAGGGCACATTTATTTGCATCTCATTTTTGAATGACAAAGCGGCAGGGGTTAAAACTTCTGGCGTGGAACTGATTGCTTCCTGTTGAGGTACCGGGCATGTGCGCCGATCATAAATTGCTCTTCTCAGAGAACCCAATCACTTGCACATCTATGACAGAATAAACGCACACTTTCCTTTTCAACAAGCAGACACAAATGCAGACTGCCGCCGGCGGAAGAATGGCAGTAAAGCTAACAATGTAAAATATGTCAGCGACAAAGGACTAGATTTGCATATCCTCAAAGAAACGTCAGTGTTTGCAAGCAGCTTAAAAAACTTTCTTGTTTGTGTGCATAAGAATCGGGCTGCATCTGAAATTGAATATGTTATTACTTCACCACCATTACAAAATGTTTTGTAGAATGAATGTAATCCAGGCTTCATTTGTCATGCTGTCACTTTTAGGTGAC
This sequence comes from Danio rerio, assembly GCF_049306965.1. NCBI lineage: Eukaryota > Metazoa > Chordata > Actinopteri > Cypriniformes > Danionidae > Danio > Danio rerio. Next base: position 68,764,717 of record NC_133182.1, on the reverse strand, counting down.
CTATAGTGTCAGTTCAATGGCATTCAAAAATCCCTTAATGTGGCCTGTCGGGACAGTACATTGTCCATTAAAAGCATACTTAAGATTCTCACCCAAAACAGTAGATCACAGGTGTCAAACTCAGTTCCAAAAGGACCGCAGCTCTGCACAGTTTAGTTCCAACCCAAATTAAACACACCTGATCAAACTAATTGAGTCCTTCAGGCTTGTTTGAAATCTGTAAGTGTGTTGGAGCAGGGTTGGAACTAAACTGTGCAGAGCTTCTGCCCTTTTGGAACTGAGTTTGACACCCCTGCAGTATATCATTTGGGAAACCTTTGGCCTCCTGTTTTATGAACACTGTGAATTCAGACTAACTAATACTTTTTAAAAAATGTTGCCAACAGCAAAAAAGCAATAAACAATAAAGCTAGGTACAAACTAAGGGCTTATTCACACCGAAGATGTCTTTGCTTCTAAAAACGTAATAGTTCAAAATGGTAAAAAAAAAGGTTTTCAGACACTAGCATGGGACAATAACCGGTTTCAAGATTTCCGTAGTTTGGAAAAGCCAAGGTTTAAAAACTGCTAAAATGTTCTGTCTTTTTTTTTTACCTGTTAATATTTTATGTAGTTATTAGGGCAACAGCAGAAAAGAACCTTCCACATCAAGAACCAGTCAATCAAATGAGCAAACATCTGAAAAACAAATCACTTATGCACCAACATCCAAACCTGCTATAGACCTGAACGCTGCAGTGGCTTCCTTTAAATCCAAAGAAAAGAAAGACATCCATAGATGCCTTTTCAAGTTGTACAAATCTGTGTTTTTGAAACTAATGAACACAGCAGAAGTCAATGATTTATTTGAATTATGTTTACCGTTCAAAAATATTTTAAATGTTTCTTAAAATGTAATATATTCTGTTCAATGGGAGAAAACGTGTTGTTTTTTTCCCCCAGACAATTTAAAAAAAGATCTTTTTAGAGCAGTGATCACAATACTGTGATACTGTAAAACTAGGGCTGGACGATACTGGAAACATCTAACATTGTAATACATATTTTTTTATTTTGCGATATGAATACAGTTTCACCATACGAATTAATATCTCTATTAGGGAAAGACTTTAATCAGGTAATAAAAAGATCAATTGGGAGAATTCTGCAGTGGGAGTGCATCTCCACGTTTTTTTGGGTCCCCCTACACATTTTCATTGTTGCAGTGCATTACTGTATTTGCATGTGTTATGAGTAATTCATGCAGGTCTTTAGTGAGAGATTGATGAATTAATGTTTACTATTTGCATCTCCATAAAATCTAATAGACAATCTATAAATTTTTCGGGGTCCCCGACACATTTTTCACTGTGATCTGTGCTTTTTGTCGTGCACGTATTTACATTGAAAAACAAGAGAAAAGTAGCCCATTGGAAAGGAATAATGTGTTCTGTGTGAACCGCCCCTTAGAACCCCATTGTTTTTTTCTATCATAATGCACTTCGTTTGCACAGTTTTTCAATGTTAACAAAAGCTTGGCAGACCAATGAAAAGGTGAGCCAAGCATTGTAAACTTCTAGAAAGTTGGCATGACAGCTTTTTTATTTGACATTAACAAGCCAGAGGTGGCTTTTTTTTTTTTTTTAACCATTCCTGATCGCTGCATATTATATCTTTAGATGCAGAGATGAATGGACCAACCTAAAAGTTTTTAGACAAGAAGACACACGTTTTTTTCTAGATTTTAATGTTTTGCCCCTCAACTATGTGGTGTGCATATAATCCAACGAGCCTACATATAATCATTTTATTATATTTATAATGTTCAAGATATTGATATTAATATTAAATGCCACTTTTGTGGTGTTATTAGTTTTTTTCCTCACCTATTTACTTGTTAGCAGTTCCCGAATGTAATGTCAAATTTTAACAGCTAAATTTGAACCACTGATTTTATGGAAAAAAAATTGTACTGAAATAAAATGAGCTGAAAATTGCCTTTTGAATATTATACATAGTATTTTAAACAGGGATCCTGTTAACTGAAGGCATTAAAATGTAAGCATTTATTAAATCACTGCATATTTTTTTAAGTACTTGACAAGCTTTTTATTTCAAGACTTTTGGCATTTATTTTGTTCAATCCTTTAAGATTTAGCTTACAAACAAAATAACATTTATTTATATAGAATTCTTCCCAATCCGTTAAATGTTATGAACCGCAATTCTGAAATAATCCAGAAAACTATGCAGAACAGAATTGTATTATTATTATTATCATTTAAAAAGGGCAAAGCATTGTAAATATTCAATGTAATGTATCACTCCAAGAACGAAAGAGCAGAACATTAAGACAGTGTGGGACAAGTATTAATTGAGACATTACCCGGATCGCCAGAGGGACCAAAACACAGATCTGGTGGCCACAGGAACAAAGAACATTCACAGTGGATTTGACATTGTCCAGACATGGCTTTCTGGTGGCAGGGGAGGAGTTACCCGCTACACGGCCAACCAGACTGAGCGAACGCATACGAGCTCTGTCCAAACACCCCGACATCATGTGCACATTCATCCATGTCTGACACCCCCCTCATGGCCACACACACACACAAATGTTCCAAAACTCCACAAAGACCCTGGATAAAAAAAAAACGACACACTTTCTTTCTCCGAAGGCTCAAGGTAAATTGTTATTCCACATTCATAGTGACAACCAGGCAAAATCCCTTCAACAAAGACACTTCCAGAAAAGGCTATGCATTGTGTGGCGATGAAAAGAAATGAAAAGCTATAGGGGAAGATGGAAAGAATGGCAATAAAAAGAAGGGGGAAAAGATGGAGCGCCTGAGCACAAAGGCTGCAGCATAGGTTTGCTGGATTTTACTGGAGAGTACTGCTAAAAGACCTCATCTATGGTTCAGATAACAAGCGCATAATCAGAATGATTTTTTATTCGCAACATTGAAAGAGAATATTAGCCTTTTTAGTTCAAAATCAGCCACAACAATGGTATAAACAACAGGAGATTTTAGAATGGCCTAGATTTCTATATTTTGTGAAGTAAATGGAAGTGGTGCATTACTTGCTACAATGTAAACGTGCTTCCAGTGCTTTGGTTAAGTTGCAGTTTTTATGTGTTGCTATGCTGCTACTACAATGTTCTGGGGGGTTTCCTTACTGACTCAAGTAAGAATAATTTACTCTTAATGCCTAGTTTATACTTCTGCGTCAAGTGACCGGCGTAACCCAAGGCGCATGCAACGTGCGTAGCTGTGCATTTATACTTCTGCGCGCTGTCTCTGTTGGTCTGCATTAACACTTCCGTAACGCTAGTTGGCAGTGAGGTGTAAATGTGTCTCTGTGTGGAGTTTCTTCGCTGCTGTTTTGCTTTTGCTGAACACTTCCTGAATGTACAAGTGGCTCAAACTCGCTCATTTTGAGGCAGGAACCGGCGGACGTGCAACAACTTTAACTATGAGGTAAACACAAAACAAAACTTTCCATCAGGAGCTTCATCACGGGACTCAACACTTGTAAACAATCGCTCCATCAGGGTCGCACTATTCGCGCGGCTCTCAGCCCCGCCAAGACTCGTCAGCGCTACCAAGCTGTCCAATCACAGAGCTTGTGCTACGCGTCGTTGCGACGTGTAGTTAAATTTTTTGAGAGGTGCACGGCAGCGAAGCCGACGGCCACGATGTAGGGCTATCCGTCAACGCTGTAGCATACGCGTGCGTTTGACGCAGAAGTATAAATCAGCCTTAAGTCTCTATAACAGGGGTTCTTAATCTTGATCCTGAAGGACTGGTGTCCTAGCTCCAACCCCAATCACACACACCTGGGCTAATATAGCTCTAGAAACATGGCTGAGTCCGAAACTGCATTCTACTAGTAGGATCGGCATTCAAATTTAAAAGTACTACTCGGCTGTTAGAAAAGTATGTGTATCTATGCAATGTGAATGCGAGGAGTACGAATGGAACTCGGAAATACTACATCTGCCATTTTGTTGTGATGATGTGACCTACCCGCATGAGTTAAAATCTGCAGTACACTGGGCCTCCAGGACCAAGCCCTGCTCTATAGTACTCAGTTGCCTATTCCTGCCTGGTGTCCTACCATCGCTGTAAAGCAAGTATAATTTTAGCCAAATTTAGATTACCATTGTTTTAGCAGTTTCTGTTTATTGGTTAGGCAAGTTTTTGTGATCAGCTTGAACATGGACAATTGAGTCTAAAAAATATATTCGCTGTTTGTTCAAACTACTTATTTAAAATGAGCTGAAACAACATAATTCTTGTTTTTTGGGACAACTTAAATGTTTTATGTTCAATTCACTTCAATTATTAAAAACTAATAAGCCAACTTAATTCCTTCATGATATCCCAACACAAATCAATTGTGTAGAACTCAGCAGTTTTACAGTGTTAAAAACCTTGGGAACCCTCACAAGAAATTTAGAGCCCTATTCAAATTATTATGGTGCGTTCACAACAGACGCAGTTAAAGCTGTTGAAGCATGAGTAATTAGCATGTTAAATCGAAGCAAAGACGCAAATAGGCAAGTTGGAAAGTCTGAACTTTTGGACATTCACACCACGTTAACCAATCAGGAGTTCACTCTAGTAGCGTGATTATGACATAGTGGGTGCACCTCTAAAAGAATCTAGTGGACTCAGACATGACGCTGAACAAATCTACGCTGTTTTTTAGCCTTTCTAAAGCACATAAAGCACAACTACTCTCAATCAAATCCATGTAGTCATTTAGAAACAAAACTAGAGTCACTGGGCAGACAAAAACCCCACCCATGACACGTATCCACGTCTATTGTCAAGTGAATTTCACGTGCGATTGAAGCGATTTTGGCACCTATACGTTTTAAAATAAAAATGCATTAGTGCAAACATCACCACATGGATCACACCTTTATTTTAAGTTTACTTGCTTTATTCATGCAAGTAAACTCAAAATAAAGGTGTGATCCGTGAGGCGATGTTTGCACAAATGCATTTTTATTTTAAAACGTATAGGTTTGTTATGGTTATGCCTGCCGGCTCCGCCATCTTCCATCTTCCATTTTTTAAATGCCCAGTTTAATTCAGAAATGCTGGTATTCTGTTTCAGTTACGGCAAACTGAAAGACAAACTTTTGAAAATGGAGCCGTAGCTATCCATAATCGCTCTCTAACTGGTCTGGAATGATGTGCGTTGTTCCCTGATTTTTCAAGCCCCTAATGTGACAATTACACAACTCTTATAATGCAAATACAGATACCAGCAAAATATTACCATTAGCATGTCTGGATAATATTATTATAAAATATTGTTAAAATTAAAATAAGCAAATGCACAGAGACCATAAATGGTCGCTTGTCATACATTTTTAAAACAAAAACACAGTAATGTACTGTAAATGCAGTCTCAGGTACATGAGAGTCAAAATGAGTGGATCATCACTCTACCATTGAGAAGTGGCAATAACATTTGTGTTAAACCCTTTTGAAAAACTTAAATCTCAGAACATCTTGACTACTTTTCTTCAGAGAGGCACGCTGAGCACTTAACAGCATCAGTGATGAAGCTTTATTTACTTCAGATAAGATGTTCCAGCACAAGTAATAACGATAAGTAAAACTTACATTTAAATTCCACATTTAGTCATTTAGCAGACGCCTTTGTCTAAATAAACTTACGATTAGGAGACATTAAGCAATTTAAGAAAAATAGGCAAACTGCATCTAGATAGATATCCAAGTAACATGAAACTAAATCTCCTTCCAATGTACAAGTTGTGGCTCTGCAAACAAAAGATGAATTCCTAGGCCACATGTCAAGGAGCTTCCACAACCTAGGCCAGGGGTCACCAATCTTGGTCCTGGAGGGTCGGTGTCCTTGCAAGGTTTAGCTCCAACTTGCCACAACACATCTGTCTGATTGTTTCAAGTATACCTTGTAAGACCTTGATTAGCTTGTTCGGGTGTGTTTGATTAGGGTTGGAGCTAAAATCTGCAGGACACCGGCCCTACAGGAACAAGTTTGGTGACCCCTGACCTAGGCATCAGGTCTTGTAATGCACTTTTAGAAGAAAGTAGCCTCTAAATTGGGACATAGCTAATATACTACAGCTTTACTACTACCCCTTATGTTTGTCCACATTAGTGCAGAACTAAGCTACTTTCTTTGATTTATGCAAGACTTCTACTATACCATGGTAAACTGTATTTTTAAAAAGTGTGATTTAACATGAAAATAACATAGCCGACTGCAACATAAAGCAACATAATGGCCTGTTTCTGTACAGTCTAAACAACTGGAAGTGGCTAGCAATGGAAGTCCTGCACATTTAGGTTATAAGCATGTCATGATTTTGTAAGGTATGCAATACTGGATTAACGTCTGCGTTGATGCTGGAACATAATTTTTGTTCTAAAATGTAGTCCACACCTATTGCCTACCCCTAAACACAACCATAACTGCAAATTATTCCCAAAATCAGAGAGGAATATTAGTTGGATAGCAATCATGTAGAAGTGCATAAACCCAACCGTAAGTATTAACATAAACAGTAAATATATTGCTTAATTCTGATTGGCTGATTGAAATGTTGTTCCAGGATCGACATAGATGTTGATCCAGGAACATGTCCTATTTGGTGAAATCAGGTTAGGGTAGGTTATAAATGGCCATGACTACATATACATTCAAATGAGGTGGGTGAAGTGGTCATTATTCAAAAATACTTGAATTCAGATCGCTGTAATTGACCAATCAGAACCAAGCACACAGAGAGCCGTGCAATAAATTTTGATAAGTAATGAGATATGCTATTAGTCACCCCCGTGAAAAGGTATTCTAGGGTAGATATCTCTGTCGCAGTTTCAAGAGCTCATAAAAGACCAGCCTGATCCCCATCCACAGCAGCATTTATCTTCATTCTCCATACATGGGTGTGATAGTCACTGATGGGGGGAGTGGAGGCGCTGACTGATTACACCCATCCCTCCGCCCTCTCCCACTGCATAGGGGGCAATCAGTGATAGAAGGGTGCCAACAGCGTCCCGTGGGTAAATCACAGGCCGCAAGGTGCGTGTTGACGCTATAAGTAGTGCGAATACAGGCTAATTGTTTATTGCGGCCTCGGACAACTGTTATGGGGCAAAGGGTGAGAGGAACAATCAATAAAAACATGACTGCGTGGGGCCGTCAGATCCTGAGGCAGCATCTGTACAGCGCCAAGCCAAACAGCATGATGGTTCCCTCGCACAGTCAATTAGCCGTATTAATTAACTGTCCAATACATATCATTTAAAATCAATTTAGCCCTCTTTATGGACTCTCTCTCAGGCACCATTTCAAGCCAAATAAAGCTGAAATAAACACGGCCATTATTCATTGACAAGGAGGCCTGGCATCGCAGACTTTATAGAGCTTTTCGGAAGAAATACAAGAGGTAAATGAATTAAATACACACTGGTCCATGGGTAAAGTAAAGTACAAATATTTTTAAAACCTATATTATAGCAGAAGAAGGGTTACTTGTCAAAAGCTTTAACATACGCCCAATATGTTTTGGTGGTGATTTGATTAGATTAGAATTCTTTTTTTTTCAGTTCTTGAATGTATTAGATTGACTGGATTAAAACAATACACATTGAACATCAGCTTACAAAATGTTAAACAAAAGTCACACAAGTTTTATTAAAAATTTCTTAAATTGTGTTTCGAAGACTAGAACCTTGTAGCAGTGTTTCCCAACCCTGTTTCTGTAGGCCCAATCCCAATTCTATTTTTGTGCCAATACCCCTTTCCCTTGGCCCTTGAAACAGAGTGTGAAGGGGAAGGCCTTCAAAATGGGACCCGACTAAAGCACCTGCACACGTCATCATATGTCATCGCGATCTCTTACTACATAAGATCTATGATTACGACTGCTGTAGTTATTCTAGTTTAAGGGGTGTCAAAATTAATTGTTTTTTTCGGTGCACCGCCATGCAGCCGCGGACAAAAGGGTATCGGTTCAATAAAAATCATAACCGGTTATTATGTACTGACGTCATTTATCTCTTATGCGCTCTGTCGCGAGGGAGGAGAGCGTATTTATTAGGAGTATTTACAACACTCAGCCTTCTCAGGGCCGGTGCGTGGCATAGGCACCATAGGCAAATGCAAAGGGTGCTGTATATCCAGGGGGGTGACAGAAAGGAGCGCGGTTCAGTTGGTTTTGTTTTTGATATTCCTGACACACATTCAGATATAGACGTCAATAACTCAAAAACCTCTTACCCTAAAAAGATCTAAAGTGTGTTTCCTACAAAAAGACAAAGCTGGTTATGTTTCACAGCTGTCTTTCTTTTTTTCCCTCGACATTACGACCAATGCTCCGTTTAAGCCCTCGCAAATATGTGTTTAGCCAGGAGAGCTCGCGCTGAGAGGAGCTCTCAGTAAGGGACCGTCGGAAAAGTGCTTTTTTTTCCCGGTTTTTTTTTTTGTTTTTGTTTTTCTGCTCCGCTCAGCGCGAGCTCTCCCTGTTGCGAGGGCTTAAGTGTGTATGTGCGTTTGTGTGCGTGTGTTTGTTTCTTTGGTGCTGTCTATGTTTGTGTATGTGTTTGAATGAGAGACAGTGTGGTACTGTGTGTCTGTGTGTTTATACAGACAGCTTGTTATAGCCTCTCCTCTAAAATAAAACACTGTATATGGAAACCATCGCCAATGCACCGTGATGCACCGAGATATCGAATTGAACCAAAAGAATGATAATCGTAACCGAACCGAACCGTGAGACCAGTATAGGTTCACACCAATATTCCAGTTGCATTATTTTTTTTATATTTATCTTCAGGAAATTACTGAAGGCATATATCGTGTTATCATAACAATATAGGCCATTTTGAGGGATGTAAACAATAATAATAGTCCTAATGCATTTCCTATATTATTTTTAGAATTTTCATAGTCTTCAAAACTCTAAAACGGTCCACATATTGATGAACAATGTTATGGCAGCCATTTTAACATGAATATATGATTAAATTGCCTCTTGTTACACTTCTGAAAGAGTTTGGTAACAAGCAGGAAATGTTCGAGGGACATTAAAATGGTCTATAATGTGGCAATAAGCTCGTAACTGTACTGTGCATTTACACCGTGGCTATATTTTTCAATGTAAACACGTAAAAACAGCATTAACCTTATACCAGACACTTTAGAAAGGTCATTCCCGGTCAACAGACTTCTTTGACCAGGTATTCGTGTGTCATCAACTGTCAGATGTGAAAGTATGTTGTGGGACTACTATATGGATTATAGATAGCGAAATTTGCATTGTATACTAATGAGTGTTCTAGCAGGCACTTTATTTTTACATACTCAGGTAGTACAGTAATTTTAAACAGACAATTACAGATTGTAAGCATACGTCTCAAACATAATAATTCAACATCAGAATTATCATCAGCATTAATAACCAGCACAAATCTAAAGTCTGTTCAAGTCCACCATTCCAAGTCTATACAAAATTTAGCATTTAACCAACAGTACAACTACACTCGTATTCGCCTTCATTTTACATCTACAGAATCGTTAGAAAATCATGGTCTTTATTTTATGCAAAAAAAAAAAAATCGCGATTCTCATTTTAGCCAGAATCATACAGCTCTAGAGTGGTACTGAAAAACCTCAGTTTCAAGGGCTATTAAAACCTTCCCCTTAGCCCTAGGCCTTCAAGCTAAAGAGAATTGAGACGGCCCGACCCATTCAGGTGAACGCGCAAAATAACCGGTAGGGGTAAGGGGAAAGGTTAAGGGGTAGAATTGGGATCAGGTCTAACAGTCCACATTTTCCTAACCAAACACACAATGTTTGGTTGACTCTCAACCTGAAATAAATTGGCCAGATAAGGGACTCATCCAAAATATGTACTGTTGGTGTGCCTCCAGGAACAGGTTTGGTAAACACTGGCTAGTTGCTTTTTGATTTGGTATGAGATGATGGCAGAGTTTTCCCAGAGATGAGTTGCGTCTGGAAGGGCATCCGCTGCGTAAAAACTTGCTGGATAAGTTGGCAGTTCATTCCGCTGTGGCGACCCCAAATTAATAAAGGGACTAAGCCGACAAGATAATGAATGAATGAATGAATGATGGCAGTTTTCTTTTTTTTTAACAGGTTGAACTCCCTCTTTTTCTTTTTTGTTTGCATTGCTTCACAAGATTTAGAATATATTGAATAGGCATTAACCACTTTACAGTGCTTAATGTAATCCGGCTTGACAACAACCTTACCCACTCCTTTTCCCTATATGCAAAAGAACAGATTTACCATTCCACATAGGATAAGTAACAACATGAGGGTCAGTAAATGAAGACAGAGTTATCGTTTTTGGTGGAACTATCCCTTTGAGCCAGAGCACTCTTCTGAAAGTGGATTAAGACAGTATGTCTGTGAAACAAAGCTGCAGTGAAGCAGTGAAGCCAGGAAGAAAACGGCAGTGGCGTCCACACACAGGGCAGTCACAGCAGCACTAATGCTCTTCACGGAGAGACTGGCCAAAGTAAACTGCTAAGACTGACACCAATTTGTACAAAGACAACTGACGGTGCCTCGGGAGCAAAGTCTCGCTGTCAGATCGCATGGAACTCTGTAGCAGAATTGTGTGGAAATGTCAGAGATGGTCTCTGTTGAGAAAACAATCCTGCCAAGATGCTATTCAAATAGCATTTACTTGCATTACGCAATACCAGGAGAGGGAGAACAAGCCTTCATCTATAAAGCCAATTCAAAACGCTTTCAGTCTTTCTGTGTTTCTCAGAGACAATAGCTTCAAACAAATCTCTTATGGGATCATGCAAATCGTGATTGAATTATCCTTTATGACAAAAATAGGTTACCCTCTGTCTCTGCCTTTCAGAAGTGCCGTTTTTGCCTTGTTTTGTTCTCTGCAGACCAAACTCATACCTATATGCTTCACTAAGCTTGGCATTATTCTACGCAGAATTCCTCTCAGCATTCCACTGAGCTCTTCAGCTCAACTGATTCTTCTGGTTTTCTTACTGAGAGGCAGCTCTGCTCTGGTTGGTCAGATGGTCTGTTGGGACTGGTCGACTGCATGTTGTGTGTTTTGGATAACAAACGCTCATTATCATTCCTTAATTTCAAGGCCGCTGGTTCGAACCCCGGCTCAGTTGGTTTTTCTGTGTGGAGTTTGCATGTTCTCCCTGCGTTCACGTGGCCTTCCTCTGGGTGCTCCGGTTTCCCCCTCAATCCAAAGACATGCGTTACAGGTGAATTAGGTAGGCTAAATTGTCCATAGTGTATGAGTGTGTGTGTGTACCCATAGATGGGTTGTGGTTGGAAGGGCATCCGCTGTGTAAACTTGCTGGATAAGTTGGCGGTTCATTACGCTGTGGTGACCCCAGATTAATAAAGGGACTAAGCTGACAAGAAAATGAATGAATGAATGAATGAATGAATTTCAAACCTAAAGACACACACACATCTATATACACCATATACATATACAAACACAAATACACATGCACATACATATTAGGAATGCAACGGTTCTCGGTAAAAAAACAAACAAACAAAAAAATCACAGTTTGTCCTCCCACAGTTTAGTTCGCCTGTGATCTGCGGTTCAGAATTTTTTATTCAGCATTATAAACATTGGTTTGTTAATAAAAACAACTGCATAAAAGTTCTGTTTCTGATTACCTTTCACATGCACTGCACGTCTGAAGTCCTGTACAATCAACTCTTGGGCCCCGTTTACACTAATGCGCTTTAGTTTGAAAATGCATAAGTTTTGCCAAGGTTACGCCATCCATCCACTCTAGGCTTGAGTTTTCGAGTGCCGAAAATGGAGCGTTTTGGAAACGCTGAAGAGGCCGTTTTCATTCTAAAACGCTGCTGCTCTGTCTCCGTGTGGCTGGGGAAAAACGGAGACGTCTAAAAAAAAATGGAGGCAGGGCTGCCGACATTAGCCTCTCTGACTGGGGCTTTTCCTCAATATTAAGTAGCCTACGCACAGTTCAGTCCTGCAGGACATGTCGGTAAATCTTCAAAGGAATAAGTGTTCTTTATAACCTCATTCAAATCATCCTCATCACGTTGTTTCACTTTCTTAACAATAACATGAAAACATTATATAAGGAACTGCTATTTTCATTGTGATATTAACAATTTAACAGACAGCAGAACTGTTGAGGCGTTGTGCTGCATATATGAGCGTCATTTTCACTGTATACATATTCGTAACAAAAGGGAGCCTTTAATATCATTGCCTCTTTTGATTTTCATTGAAAATACGAAACATACTAATAATAATAATATAATAATAAACTAATAATAATCAAAAATGGCCATTATAAAAGTATAACGTACAATAAGTTTATACATTACAGAAAATAAAGGCAAGCAATCAGTCAATATACAGAATGTACATGGTTACATTAATTATTAACTTATCTGTGCGATCAGCCAAATCACGTTTAAAAAAATATAGTAATATATTAAATAAATATCACGTTTAAAAAATAAAGTGATTATATATATATATTGGATCCAGCAGTAGATTCTTAATGAACACTCCGATGAGCAACATCGTTTTAAAACTAAAACGCACTAGTGTAAACGGGGCCTTAGTATTTAAATCTGTTGTTGACATCACGTTTCCTCACGTGTCACTGTGTGTGGAGTTTCTGTGTGTTTCAGTAGGCAAGTAAAGAAGATACAGTGCAAATGCGCAGGTGAGGCCAAAACATAGCACATTGCCATGAGATTTTCAACAGACACTAAATTAAAAAATTGACAGACACAAAAAATAACGAATGCTGATTTTCTTTGTTGTTGTAAAGATGGCCTAGATCAGTGGTCACTAATAGGGGGATCGAGGTTCCGTGTCCAGACCCAAAAGTGTCTCATGCGGACTCGGACATACAACCAATAGTCTGTTACTTCAGTCTTGTCCTTTATGGGGTTATTCTGCACCCAATCACTCCCACTAAAGCCTATATTCATTCTGTTTGCCCAATGTCTGCAAAGAAAAGTTTTCTTCTCGATGAACTGTTCCTGCTAAATGAAGTGAAAAGAGCCGAACGCTCTCTCGTTGCTTAAGTTTCATTCACTTTGATAGTGCTAATAAGTGATAATGGAGCTCTTTGGAATTATTGTTATTAAAAATGCGTTGCTTGCTTTAGTAATGTTAGTGAGTTAAAATAAAGCAGTTAAATAAATAAACTTAATATTCCTAAATCTATTGTTAAAAAATATTCAATAATTACGGATATTGAATGATATTAAACATGATTTCGTGATTTATTTTTTTTTGCACTATCGCTAAGCCCTACTCTCTGTGTTTGATTACCTTTTTTATTTAGCTGATTATGCCGTCTAACTGTTGTATAAATGCTAAATCACACACATAGCACTACGATATGGCTGTATATCGGCACTGCTGGGGCACTTAGGCATCAGCCTGTGGCCTAGAGCCAACAAACATCTCCCAGCAGTGCCAATATACCGTCAAATCGCTGTGCTATTCGTGTGATATTGCTCATATATACAAAGTACACATTTGCATACACACACACACACACACACACACACACTCGCGCATTATCAACTGATCAATGTATTAAATAATTTATGTAGTTTCCTCCACACAAAAAAGGAAAGTCTTCTGTTTTTTAAATATTCTGTATTCAAGTGAGTAGATACAAGGTGGATAAAAGAGATTAACGATGAAGATATTCCAAAACTATTACGATTATTAGCATATCTAGGGTAAAAATTTGAATCTTAAAGAGAGATTCTGAATAAATAATGAAATCAATTCTTTGAAAGCAGAGCTTTTGAGGAAGACTTTTGAGAGATTAAAAATGTAATCGGTTACACTTGGTTTTAAGAAGCCTTTTTGGCTCCAAAAACTAACTAAATAAATAATAAAAATGTACCAAGAAAAGTACTAAGCCAACAAACGTAGCCAGATGAAATAGGTAGCAAAGATCAAGGGTTCTTCTTTTTTTTTTTACAAAGACTGAAGCTGTATATAATATATTGGAAAAGACCTGAGGAGAAGCTCCACACAGAGAGATATTCACAGAAGTACTAATACTACACACACAAACCCACACACAGCGAGTGTGTGTGTGTGTGTGTGTAAGAGAGAGAGAGAGAGAGAGGTCTTTGGATCATGAACTGCTCCAAACCTGCATAGTAAAGATCTTGCGGTGTGAATTCCTAAACAGTGAGCCAGTACTAAGGATGAATAATTTATGGTGGCCCTTTGCTCCATGTCAGCGGCTCCACTGGATGAAATGATATTTATGAAGTCCCATGGGCAGAGGGCAGTTAAAGACAGAGAGGGGGGAGGAGGAGACGTCCCGCTCTGATGGAAGAAACCCAACCACTGATTGAGGGATGCTGCATGAGAAGATGTTAATAAATGTCCACAGGAGACAGAGAAACAAGGATTCATCAGCAAAGAGAGAGAACGATAGATTGAGAGAACTGACCATAAGGGTTGAACATGGTATGGACAAATAATTGGTCAGGCATAAGAAATGACTGGCTTGGACAGCATTGCAAAAACAGCATCTCGTTTCTCGTGTCTTGTTTTTTTCACAGTTTATTTACTCAGTGATGCGTCAGTGTAATAGAGCAGACTGGCAGCATAGATTGCCTGTATAAAACACTGTGGTGGATTCAACCATTCATATGCCTGCACATAAGCCGACGCCAAACAACTAGCACTAGGGCTCCACGATACTGGAAAAATCTGATATTGCAATGTTTTATTTTTATTGCGATAGGAATCTAGATTCACTAGATGGTTTGTATAGCTCTACTGGATGATTTTTTTGGGAGTCTAACAGTATACAGGTACAGAAATTAAATAATGCATAAAGTGCTTTTCATATTTAGCTTTTTCTCGTTTCCAGTCTAAAAATGAAAACCAAAAATATTGTTTTGTTTTTGTGTTTAGAAGAAATAAGTCAAAATTAAGAGTTTTTATGTTGGCCAAGAGAGCTTAACATGCTGCAATTTAAGAAAACACATACAATTACAAAATAACGGCAGCAAATTGAGAAAAGACCTTCATCCGTTTAAAGCCTGGTTTATACTTCTGCGTCAAGTGATCGGCGTGACCCACAGCGCATGCAACTTGGGTAGCTGTGCATTTATACTTCTGTTTCGGTTGCTCTGCAATAACACTTCCGAAACGCTAGTTGGCAGTGAGGTGTTTATGTTCCTCTGTGTGGGGTTTCTTCGCTGATGTTTTGTTTGTTCTGGATGCTTCCTTAATGTACAAGTGGCTCAAACTCGTTTATTTTTAAGGCAAGAAATGGCGGACGAGCAACAACTTTAACCATTAGGTAAACACAAAACAAAACTTTCTATCCGGAGCTCCTTCACAGGACTCCACACTTGTAAACACTAGCTCTATCGGGCTTGCGTGGCTCTTGGTCCTGCCCACACTTGTCAGCGATACAAAGCCGACCAATCACAGAGCTTGCGCTACGCGTCATTGCGACGTGTAGATACATTTTTTGAAAGGTGCGTGTCAGCAAAGCCGACGGCCATGGCGAGGACTATGTGTCCACGCGTAGGCCGCGCCGTACCAAACGTGTGCACTTGATGCAGAAGTATAAATCAGCCTTAACAGTACACATGCCGCAAATACTCACAACGCAAAAATATTTTTTTAAAAACACGCTGCATTTTCTCACAAAACAAATTAACAAAACATGCTGCATTTTTTTTACAACGCAAACAATTTTACGAAAACATGCTGCATTTTCTCACAACACTTGCAAAAACAACACAACACAATAGATGTTTCAAAAGGAATCAAAAACGTGACGGACGCTGCTGTGCCGTGACTATTTCTCAGTGAAGTTGTATATGATCTTTGAAAGATGAGTTTTTGTTTGTTTATTTTAACATCCTGATTCCCTTGTCTTCTATATTTCATTAGCATAAATAACCTAAATAGAGAGTTTGTCATGTTTAGGGGTTCTCTTAAAACATTTCCGTTGTGTTCTAAGCTCTTTGAAAGTGTTGTGAGAAAATGCAACGTTTTCATAAATGTGTTTGCGTTGTGAGGATTTGCGGCACGTGTTCTGTCAAACGGATTAAAATCTTTTCTTATGCCTTTTCTTAAATTGCAGCACGATAAGCGCTCTCAGCCTCTCTAGCTTTTCCTTAAAACAACCTAAATTATCTGCCAGTGGAGTTAACAAAATTATCATATTTTCGCATTAAATTGTAGATATTTTATTTATATTAATCAACAAAAGTTTTGCATAAATCATATAATCTCAGTAATTAAAAACAAGTCTGTAGCTCCCATAATTCAGACTCAACATTGCATATCTTGCGATGTGTCTATTGTGGATACGCACATTACGATATCGATGGACCGAACAGTTGACTGAAACAAGAGTGTGTGTTTTATGTCTGCATAGGAGGACATTTCTTTTGTACCCACGGGTGGCAGTAGTCTGTTTTCTCATTTACAACAAGAAACCGACGCGCATGTGCAAAGTGTAAACAAAGCAGCGTTTTGTACCATTATCACAGTAATGTCACTCACCACACAGGGATTCACTTCTTCTAATATTTTTATAACCATTATATCCATATAATTTGCAAATATTTGAGAAATGTATTGAAATTACAGCCAGCCACTTGGTATTTCTTCGTGAGTTGAATTGTTAACTTGCTCGATTCACTCTGATTCATTGCTGTATAATCAGCCAGAGCACTCTCTTCATCGACAGCCAACGCTGATTTGATTGTGTACAATTGTGCACATTACTAATGGCCTAACTTGCACAACATACAGTTTTTTGTCATTACACAGATCTATGTAAATTAGAATAATTGACAACATTGTAGTCTGTATATGAAAAACTTTTCAACAAAAGAAAGTTGCATATTTTGTAAATGAAGCTTTATTTTAATCTATTTATTTTTTTATTTTGTCATTACCCACTTACCATATGTCTATGGTGTATGTCATTTCACATATTTGATGTTACTGGTCTGACAAAGCATTAATAGACAGATAGAATAATCATTACATTGACAACAATTAAGGAAATTGATAACTAAAAATGTGCTGAGTAATAAATGTTTTTGGAGTCACAAATTAAAATGGAAATGTGTTATTTTAATGATAGGATGATTCCACACAATATTACTGTTTCTATAATGTACATATTATGTTAGATTAGGTATATATTGTATTAGGTATATATTATATTATATTATATTAGGTATATACTATATTAGGTATATATTGTACATGCATATATTACATTATGCATATACTAAGTATGTATTATATTATGTATATATTATATTATGGGGCCTCAAGAAGGTCACTGGTTCGAGCCTCGGCTGGGTCAGTTGGCATTTCTGTGTGGAGTTTGCATGTTCTCCCCGTGTTGGCATGGGGTTTTCTTTGGGTGCTCCAGCTTTCCCCATAAGTCCAAAACATGTGGTACAGGTGACTTGGGTAAGCTAAAATTGTCCGGTGTAAGGTGGCGGTTCATTCCGCTGTGGCGACCCAAAATTAATAAAGGGATTAAGCCGAAAAAGAAAAAAATGAATAAATGTATATTTTATATTATGTATATAACTTGTATACGTTACATTATGTATATACTAAGTATATATTATATTATGTATATATTATGTTATATATATAATATATTAGGTAAATATTTCATTGTTTTATTATATTATATTATATTATATTATATTATATTATATTATATTATATTATATTATATTATATTATTTATTCTTTTTCTTTTCGGCTTAGTCCCTTTAATAATCTGGGGTCGCCACAGCGCAATGAACCCCCAACTTATCCACACATGTTTTTTTATGCAGCGGTTGCCCTTTCAGCTGCAATATATTACATTATATTATATTATATTATATTATATTATATTATATTATATTATATTATATTATATTATACAGCCAAAACAAAACCGTTGCTTTGGACTAACTGAAATTACGCTTCAAGCTAAAATTTCAAAAATGCATTACAACAACTAAAACTAAACAACAACAAAAATAAACCCATTAAAAATCCAGCTTTGGTAAGCATGAGAATGCTTAATTCTATTGATTCCATACGATTGTATTGTTTGTGTATTCTACTGTATTATTGCACATTATTTTAAATAACTACATTTTAAAATGTTTGAGGATCAGTGGACAGATTGTATCCAGTTCCAGAGTCATCATTTGAGATGAATTCCTGTATTATGTGCTCGCCAGCATTTGAAACCTAGTGGTTTCTTTCCATCTTTTTCCATGGCTGAGCATAACATCCACATTATCACCCGGCTTCCAAACTCTCAGTGTGGGAGGTGTCAGTCGAATTGAAACAGATTGAGAACGCTCAAACTGAGCATGTAAAAATATCCCAGACCACACAGGGTACGTTTAATTAGAGAGCGTAAAGATTATAATTTACCCTCGCAGTCCTTTTAAAAACCAACCGTGCTTGCGAAAAAGTCTGCTGGAAAAGTACAAAAGCTGCCAAGCCGCTGACCAACACCAACACACAATGAGAAATAGAAATGGTCTTAAAATAAGGCCCATTTGATTCCCCCTTTGAACATTTATGCGCTGTGTGAATGAAAGACTGAGTTCCTTATTTAAACAACTTGAACATTTTGGTTGTTTTCTTGATCACTAGTCAGTAGTCTGGGAAATAATACTGGGAAAATATGCAATATGCAATATTGTTGTTGAGTCCAGCCATAATGATTTTTCTTGCTATGATATTTTTCTACAGAAATTTCAATTTTTGTTAACTATTATGGTATAATCATTTATTTATATAATGATCACACTAAAATAAATGTTTCTGATGTAATTAAATCTAATTCAGACAAAAAATGTCATTTTTGCAAACATTTAGACTAGAGGTACTCCATATTCGGCTTGCTGGCTGCATCCAGCCCATCTAGATTCATTTTGTGGCCCACAACATGCTAAAGAATAATGTCAGTATGAAACGCTCTGATTTCTTTTTAAATAGATTTTTCCTTAAGCATACTGACGTTAAGCACTTTATATCCACATTTTACCCCACGATAAACCAGTATGAAGCTGATTTCATTGCAGAAGACATGAAGTAAGTTCTTAAAATGCGACATTGGCAAAAATGTATGAAATGACATTATCAGACTATCCTTGAATATTTCAGTCTGCAGTAGATTTAGGGTGCTTTCACATCAGTAGTTTGGTTCATTTGGTCTGGACCAAGGGCAATAAATGATACATTGTAGCATTTTCTGTCGTCTTTGGGCCATTTTTACACCACACTGCTGGCTTTGGTCCGAACCAGTTGAAAAGAACCAAAATGCAGTCATGTGACAAAATCCACATCACTCATTGGCCAAACTGCTTTTCAATTGGTCAGAATTCACGTGCGGGAAAATGCCAATGAAATTAAACAAACCGGCAGACACAAAATGTTGCTTTTGACCATGAAGGGACGACTGCGCTGGCTGATTGTGTCCCTGATCATAGTATATTATATAGTTTGTATACATCACTTTAGACAAACGACACATTTCGAGAATGAAGGACAGCTGTGGCTGGAAAACAGGGTTTTAATGCATTGCAAACGGTGAAGGCACATCGTAAATCCCTTAAGGAGGAGGCGTGAATTAATTCAGCTAAAATGTGACATGGTCATCTTCTGGAAATATTACTAATGATCCATCATGTTTTTCCCTCTCTCTCTGTTTAAAATTGTGAGCAAAGCGTTGACAATATTTTTCCTTCACATCCCATAATGCACAGCGCATCAGACTACGTCAACTGGATTAGTCCAAAAAGGCGCATTACTTTTTACGGTTGGTTCCGTTTTAGTTCGGATCATATTCTCACCACAAACGAACCGCTCCAGGGTTAGTTTGAAAGTGCAACCACGTCTTCAAGGTCTCAGATTGTTTTAGTGGTCCACTTTTAGTGCGCTTTTGGTGGCACGCATGAACCGCACCAAGAGGGAAAATGAACTCTAGTGTGATTCAACTGAACTAAATAAGGCAGGCGTGAAAGCACCCTTAAAAAATGCATCACAAACCAAGATTAATTCTGACTGGATACTTTTCAATAAACGTCCCTCAATCCCATTCTTGTCTCGTTTTTATTAGTCAACGAAAATACCAGTATATTTTTTTATTGTTGTCGTCATCATCACTACGTTTTTATTTAGTTTTCAAAATTAAATCTGGCTGTCACACAAAAGTTTTATTTATGGACAAAATTGCAAAGCACTGCAGTGTTTGTCTGAGCTAATTAGTCTACCCAAATGTGAATATTATATACGAGCTGCAGTTAATAAGTCAATTCTTGTCACGTGATTTATTCAACTGGTTGCGCTAAGAAGGCGCGGACGCATCATACTGCTTGCGTGTGCAAGCCGCTCACCTCCATTGGGAATAACAAACTTGGACGAACTCAAGAAAAGAAGCAATATGCAACAAGCCCATAAAAGGCCGCCATCATTTGCAATCTTCAGCAGTTGATCTTCTTCCACAGAGATGGTGGATTCACCTGTGTTGTTGACAAATGGGTTGTGAATCTATTCCTTGGCAGTTCATGGATCCTTCACGGGGCCTTTTCTTCTTAGCAAAGAAACTTTTTAAGGACGTCTGTTTCTTACACATTTTGCTACTTGTGGGTTTAACTTAGACACTCAAGTAACCAAGATGTAAGTGAGAAAATACGGTAATTTTTCAAAGTAAAGGATCGTTCAGACTCAAATAATAAATCAAATGAAAATAATTAATGATTTCTTGTGCTTTTCTGTAATAATTGATGTACGGACAGGTACCAATCCGCAGCCCGATGGTTGAGAACCACTAATTTATTGCACCTCTCTGCAATAGTAATATCTAGGCCAGGCGGAATCTGCGGACGTTTTTTGCTATTTCTGCTGAAAATTCTGGTAAAAATCTGCAGATTTCTGCGGAATGATTTTGAGAGTATCATAACTAAAACCTTAATATGTGAAATAAAAAAATATGATCTTTTTAACTTTAATTAATGTTAAAAATGCAAATCAAATTAGATTCACTTTAGTTGGTAAACAAAGCAAGTCCCTCATATATTATATCTACTAAAAGACAGAAAATATAACTCTACAAACTGCATTGTAAATAAATCATATGAACATTTTCATATTAGTCAATAATATTACTGAAATTAATTTATAAACTGAATAAATTTAGATTTACACACATTTACTCAAGTAAATAAACAGAATTAATGATGGGCTGAAAATCTGCAGAATTCTGCGTGCGCAGATTCCGTGTGGGCCCAGTAATATCACATAAACTATTATTGCCATAACAATAATTTATCGATATATTGTGCACAGGGCAGTTGCCAGAAATAAATGTGTCTCAGCATAACTAAATTTAGACAACAACAGAGACATTTCTATTTCTTTCTTGAGCTATCGGTGATCCGAATCTAGACATCATCAGAACAAAAACCTCAAAACACCCCATTACCAGTGGGTGAAAACGCTCCCATCTGAAAACTACAATAATGTCTGCCTTGTCTTTCATGACACCATATCATAACATAATCATTTTTTCCCCACGCAGCCGATGCTGATGTAGACATCTGATATGCAGTTTACAATCCTTATTCATTCACTATTCATGCGCGTCTCTCGTAATAGCATATAACCCCGCTTATGCCAGGCGCTCATGAAAAACATTCACGTCTGTGGTGCAGCTGAAATATTTGCTTTAACAGCAGTTGTGCAGAAGCAATTAGCATATTTCACGGCAATGGGCAAACAACACCGCTGTGAACTGAGCTCCGCACACATACTTCTTGAAACGTGATTGGTGTGACTTCTTGGAGAAGCTTTTGAGGTTTACCAATGTTAACAGTAAGTGCAATCATAATTAAGAAAGAATTACAGTTCTCATTTTAATCGATGTTTGCGTCGTCTTTATAAAACATGTGTTCTGGTTATCGATTCATAGAACAATATGCTTTCACATCTGCTTTACAGAGGAACTATTAACAACTATTATTACTATCCTGCTCATGCTTATGGCTCAATATTAAAGCCATCATTTACTCACTCTTTACTTGTTCAAACCCTATTTGAGTTTCTTTCTTTTGTTGAACACAAAAGAAGATATTTTGAAATACACTGCTGGCACCTGTTGACTTTCATATATACACATTTTCGTTTTATGGAAGTCAATAAACAGCATTCCTCAATATATCTTGTTTTGTGTTCAACACAATAACTTGTAAAGGTTGAAAAATCACATGAGGAAGACTAAATGATCAGGTTATTTTCATTTTTGTATAACCCTTAAAGTACAAAATGCTAGTGGTTTATTCACACTTAGAGGTTTGGTTCATTTAAAATTGGTATTCAGTTTTTTTTTGTCAGGTTTGATTAATTTAAAAAAATTAATTGGTGCGACTAGCCTGTTAATCCATGTGGTTTGAATAAGTGTGAATATAGGGTTGGGCGATGTTGATCAATTTGGCATCGTACAATGTCTAATGTAAAACATCGCGATGGACAATCGCCCCGGGGGGGTTGTTTGACAGAGTGCACGTGACGTGTCTGAAGAACGAGAAGGGATCCAGGGGTGAGAAGGCGTCTTAAAAATTTCAGTACCAATTGGTATCAAATTCCAGTATAGTGTCAACCCTAGTTCATAAATATGATTTCTGCAGGATCCCGTAGGATCTACTGAAGACCACAACTCCCATGATTTCACACTCATTGAAGGTGTCATCAAACTATGCCCTTGTTTGTTGCGAATATGCGCCCACTAGTGATAAAAATGAGATACTTATTAATTTTTTCATTTAATAATTTTCTTTTCGGCTTAGTCCCTTTTTTAATCAGAGGTCACCACAGCGGAATTAATCGCTAACTTATCCAGCATATGTTTTACGCAGGGGATGCCCTTCCAGCTGCAGCTCATCACTGGGAAACACCCATACACTCTCACTTACACACACTTACAATACGAACAATTTTAGCTTACCCAATTCACCTATAGCACATGTCTTTGGACTTGTGGGAGAAACAGGAACACACATGACCACGTGACCACAGGGAAAACATACAAACTTCACACAGAAATGCCAACAGACCCAGCCAGGGCTCAAACCAGAAACCTTCTTGCTGTAAGGCAAACGTGCTACCCTCTGTGACACCCAAAATGAGATACTGAGTCTCTTAATATATTATAATAAATGGATATGATTTATTTGACTTCTTTTAAACTGCTGCTATAAATCCCCTGACATCGTAGAGTTCGAAAAGTCCAAGATAATTCTTGAAATAACTGACTGGATTCAATTAAAACAAAGTCATATGCATCTACTAGCATGCTTGAGGTTGAGCAAATCATAGGATAAAATAGAATATCTGGGTGAAAAACACAATTAAATAAACCAGGAAAAAATCTGATAAAACAGTATATTCCTATAAATAAAATTAATTTAAAAATAACTGAAACATTGTACATACAAGCAAGGCCCAATTCCGATTCTATTTTTGTACATCTTCCCGAAAATTAAAAATTTACCCCTAAGAATTGGGACAGCAGTACATCACCTGCACACGTCATCATATGTCCTCGCCATCTCTTGCTTCATATGAGTTCAGATGATGGCGACTACTTGTAATTCCAGTTGTGTTATTTTTTGGTATTTAACTTCAGGAGATCACTGATGCCATGTATTATGTGATCATAACGATCTAATGTGGCAATAAGATCGTAACAGTACTGTGAATTTACACAGTGGCCATATTCATTAATGTAAACACACCAAAAACAACATAATATAATAGCAGACATGGTAAAAAGCCCATTCCCAGCGAATAGACTTTTCTGACATAGTATTCCAGTGTCATCGAGTGTCAGAATGTAGTGGAACTGCTGTAGAGGAATTATTATTAGAGATTATAGATCTCGAAATTTAGCGTTTTTTTTTTTTAAAGCATGACAGTAAAACACGGAGGTGGTTATGAATTTATTAAAACATGTGTTTGTTTGTTGTAAAAATTCGTAATAATGATAAAAAATACTAATTAGTAGATCTCCTTACTTCCGGGTGCAGCTGTAGCTAGTGTATTCTGAAAAAAATTTTCCTACCTCTTGGTTTCAAGTGTGGTCCTAAAGAAATCTTCGTTTGAAGGGGTGTATACCCCTTGTCTTTAGCCCTAAGGCTTCAAGCTAAAGAGAATTGGGACACATCTACCCCTTTGAAGGCATGCGCAAAACGAAGGGTAGGGGTAAGAGGAAGGGCTAAGGGGTAGAATTGGGATTGGGCCTAAGTATTCAAATGAATAAAAAATATTAGAGTACCATGTAAGTCCCACTACAATAACTGAGCTGCAGTGCAAATTTACAGACACGACCACAAACCAGAAACCTTACAATGTCAAAAGGACACACCAACCTTAAACATTCCCAATAATAGTGAATTCAGCAAGGGAACAAAATGGGGGTAAAATCCTCTGTGGACTATCCATAATCTATGTGTCCAGAGAATTTAGCTTTTAAATTATTCCGGATCTAATTTAGCACGTTCTCAATGTCAAACATCAATAACTCCTCCCATCTCCCTTTCAGCAGCAGCCTCTCTTACATATTCATGACTCAATGCGTGGATCAATGAGACGACAGAAAGACTGATGGACAGAAGCAATCGCCTTTAGGACGACAGACGCCACGGAAATCATTTCAAGCCCTCTTACGACTGAAAAGCACGGCGTAATGAAGAGATTTCAAATCATTTCAGAAAGCTAAGTGCTTTCCCACAGTCAATTTTCAAAAAGCAGAAGATAAATTAGAGGCTGAATTATCAAGTGAATAAACTCGGATCATTTTCATAATTTACATCTGCAAAGTTCAAGCAGGTGGTGTTTACACACATTACTAAACTAGCTGCGTCAGCTCATACTAACTAAAACTATCCTTTAATAAGCTCCGAAAATAATATAAGCATGGCAGAAAAGGCACCTGTTTGGGAAAAGATCTTAAGAGCGAAGAGATTTCACAGCAAGGAATCTTTCTCTAACAATTCCAGTTAACGCTTGTGGTGTTATGGACAACAAAATGCTGGTCGGACATAATGATTCAGGTTGTGCTACTGCTGGAAATAAGGAAGGAGTGGAAATATGTTCTCCGGAAGACTGCTCAACTATGCCGGATCAATTCGGACACCTCTATACAGCGTGATATTACCAACTAGTTCCTCAACGGATCAGTACACCCTTCAGCATATCCTCACACACATCTCATGGCTCCCTTGGTGGTAGCAGGGCTTCTGAGGTTTATGCGTAATGCTAGTATGCGATAAAATGGGGCGGTGGAATGCTAAATCGAAAAGGATATTTCTCTCTGCTAAACAATCAGGGTTTTTTTTGTTTATGCCTATAAACTGGTTCAGAGGACTACTACATGAAAAGCCTAATTTCACGATGTGGATCACCTCAAAAAACATTTGTGACAATGTGTAAATTAAAACTAACTTGATTCTTCAGCTGAGCAATATTATTTGAATACATTTTTATGATTCATTTTAATTTTTTTTAAGTTTTATTTATTTATTTTGTTATTATTTATATATTTTTTTATTATTGTTATTTTACTTGATTATGTTTATTTAGTTTTTTCAATGGGAAGTAAGAGGCTGTTGATGAAGGGAAGTGTTTATTTGAGATAATGTTAACAACAACATGGAAATTTTAAATAAAAAAACAGAGTATGTGACAATAATAAGAGGTGTACATTCAGTTTATAAATTCAACATTTTAAAAGATATGCAAAAAAAGTGATGACACTTCACAGTATTAATATTTTATTTTAATTATAATTTTTTTATTAAATTTTACTCTATCATTTACATAAAACTGTATAATTACATTAAATTCAAACAGAAGCATTTTTTGGTGAGTGACAATTCAAACAAAGAACATAGAAATAATAAAACATTGATCTGTAGTTTATGTCTATTTAATTAAGGTTTTAAAGTTTTGTTGCCATGACAAAATCATAATCCACAGACTGACAATTAAAAATGAATTGTCTACAATTTATTTTAAATTATCAAAAATTTCAAGAACCTTCTCTTTCTCTGTTCCTGGCTGGTGGAATGACCATAAATGCAGGACTTCAAGAATTTCATGAGTTTTTAATTAATTAATGTTTATGATGATATTAAAAACTGTAATCCAGTAACACTGCAATAACCTAAACACGAAAAGAAGGACAAGCATGTATCTAGAAGAGAGTAGCTGTAACTGACTGTCCGCTTTGTGTCATATTGATACCTGCTAATTTCAGTCACTATAACTTTGATATTACAATATTACACCATTACAACTCTAGAGCATTTAAATGAATTCTTTAAAAAAGGTCATTACCTTTAATCTCTCCCTATTCTAATGTATTTATTTATTGGAGTTTTATTAATTGCTTGAAACAATCAGTAGTTTGCTTTAGATATACATTTGATAAATTCATTCATTCATTCATTCATTTTCTTTTTGGCTTAATCCCTTAATTAATCCGGGGTCGCCACAACGGAACGAATTGCCAACTTATCCAGCATATGCTTTACGCAGCCACAACGGAACGAATCGCCAATTTATCCAGCATATGCTTACGCACCTTAAATTAGGGCTGGGCGATATTGCAAAAAAAAAATTACCATGATATACGTTTCATAACATTTAGTATCGATATTGAAGATTTTTAACAGTACATTTAGCCATAATAGCATTTTTTTCACATTTATCTTAATTTATCATAATTACTAAGGCAAATAGTTTTAATAGACAAAAACTAAAATATATAAACAAAATACCTCATCTCTTTAAAGCAAAATAAACATATTAAAGTGTTAAAGCGACTCTTAAACTTGATAAATAAAATGTTACAACTTGTGTGCAATTGTAAAGCGTAAATACCAAACAATCAAAGCAACCTTTAAGGTAGATGAACATCTGTAAGGTGTCAGTAATAATGATATAGTAAACCTCAAACTCTGTATACAAAACAAGTTATGCTAATTAAATCTGAGCTTTCAAGTAAAACAATCAACAATTGTGAAGTTGAATGACTATGTTACCACTATGCTAAAAACTCCTTCAGATGGGGTGCTAGTGGCTGGGATGCACAAGAAAAGAAACCAAAAAGCCACTCTGGCGACATCCTTACATCCTTTTATATGTACATCACTGCTTCTATACGGCGCTCATTTTCGTGTATATTGTTATTCTGACCTGAAGTGACAACCATGAGTTTCTTTGACCATTTACAATGAACTTTGCGCTCGCGATCCCCTGTCTCTCATAACTAGGCGCCCATCAAACGTTCCCTCGGAGGATGACAAACGGAGAAATCATTGCTGCCACTCCGATACAAGTTTATGGAGAAAAGTAAAAAGCACTGCAGTGTTTGGATGCACAGTGCTTTGTCTGAGGTAAGTAGTCTGCTGTTACTGAAATGCTTATATTCCAAAGTGTGAAGCAGATTGATTAGTTGAATGAATTACAGTGGGCATATCGTCCATCCCTAGCTTTAATCCCCAAAAATTAACATTTTTTTATTTGGTACATAAAAAGAAATAGGGGTGGGCTGAATTTTTTTTTTTTTTTTCCCTGGTAAGCAGTGATACACCACAAATGAGATGAAATTTCCTTCAAACTCAACTAATTTAATTTGGTTAGGACTGCAAGACCACCTTAGACCAACAACAAACCAAGGATCATATTATAAATCCCACCCTGGCCCTCTCAGTCTGGTATGACCCAGTTTCCCCCACCAGGATTCAGAGTTCTGAATCAGATCTCCAGCAGGCATGCTTTAATTTTCTCATTGATTCATCACTTTCTTCATTCGCCGTGGCAGTGGGAGTAAAGCCTGGCCAGTTTCTTACATCATACACTTGGCATGTCTCGCAGCTTTGCTATTCAACTTTAAACTAGCCATAAATCTCCAGCGCTTATCCCAGCCTCTGACCCCTCCGCATTGTGCCACCACTAAAGAAGAAGGATTTGAAAAAACCTGCACGACTCCTTTAACACACAGCATGAAGGTATCTGAAGCATTGTCCGAGGTGACCTCAACAAAAGAGAGCAGGATTTCTATTAAAACGTCATCTCATGACAGTCGCCTTTGTACCACAACAAAGCAGACACCTCCTGATGCACTTGGCTAAACCAACAATAGGAGTTAGTCAGGGCGCGATATGATGTATTAAGCTCAGCCCTGAACCTTACCGGGATAGCCAATGATGGGAACCCGTGTGGGGGGGCTGGTAGGGGGAATGTGTGCCCTGCAGGACTTCGAAGGGGTGAAACTAGCATCCATTATTAATGGAAGTCTGCTGCAAGGGGAAATGGATCAAATGTGGCTTTTGGTGGAGCTACCAAGTCAAGAACATGAATTATTTGTTGTTCATCCGGCAAGCTTTGTCCTTTTTGTCCTCCTTAAATGTCTTTTTCACACTGTCAGCTAGGGCTGCACCATATATTGTTTCAGCAATGTTGCGTTGTGATTGAAGGTAGGGCTGGGCGATTAATCGAAAAATAATCGTAATCGCCATAACAGAACTTAAATTGAATTTTTCCAGGTCAATTTTTTCAATTACTTTCACTACCGCATGTGGAGTCACGTGGCCACGCTCTGTTTATACACTGTAAAACCCAATGAGTTAGGTTAACTCAAAACATTTTGATTGCAACAAACCATTTAAGTTCATAATTTAATTCTCATGAGTACTGTGAACTTCATCCATTTGAGTAAACGAAGCAAATTAAGCACAATAAAACCCAATAAATGAAAAAAACTGAAACCAACTGACTACTGTAAACACCAAAAACCCATAAACCATTTAAGTTCAAATACTAATCCTTATGAGTACTGTGAACTTAATTACCTCATTACCTTCAACACAGAGTTCAAAACTCTTTTCAAATGAGTAAAATTAACTTTCAGTAAATTTTGAGTTAACTACACTCATTTCGTTTGATAAAGTTGACAGTTGGGTTTTACATTGTACCTCTGTGTCGAGTGCACACATATGGTCGAAGTGCAGCCTTCGAGATTATTAATGAAGATTATTTTATTGAATTATTTATACAATGAAGACTATTCAGTGCTAAATTCTTTCTAAACTGATCTATTGGTGAAATTGTAATCTTATCACAGGCTACAGAGGAAGTCAGAATTATTAGCCCTCCTGAATTATTACTATTTTCTGTTAACCCATTTCTAAACATAAAAGTTTTTATAACTCATTTTATATTAACTGATTTATTTTATCCTTGTCATGATGACAGTAAATAATGTTACAAGATATTTTTCAAGCCATTTCTATACAGCTTAAAGTGACATTTAAAGGCTTAACTAGGTTAATTGGGAAAGTCATTGTATAACAGTGGTTTGTTCTGTAGACAAATGGAAAAAAAAGTAAAGAGGGCTAATAATACTGATCGGGGTGTAATGGATCATGGTTGATCCGTGATCTGTTTGGATCACAACCCACAGTTCGGAAAGCATATGATGCGTAGAATAATTACTTTTTTAAACTTTTAAACAATTCCAAAAATCGCAGAGAGATCGCCTACCAAGTAATTCAAATTACATGTATGAAAGCATTTTGGCGTCCCTGTAAAATGTAATGATGACAGAAAAAGTTGTTGTAGGACCTAAATGTTTTCTAGGAATATTAATTAAATGTGTTTTCTGTCACTGTTTGTTTAGCCTCCAAACATTAAACATTAAAACATTATGATCTCAATTAGGCATGGGACGGTATAAGATTCTGACTGTATGATAACCTTGAATATAAATATCACGGTTGTCACGGTATTGAGATTACAGCTCTAAAATATATTCTTTTTGAATGTCTGGGAAAAAAACTAAACTTTTTCCCCTTTGTGCACAATATATTTTAATTTTAGAAACATTTAAAATATTTTGGAACAATAAACATGCATAGCTAAATAATTCAAATGCATTATTGACTTCTGCTGCCTTCAATCGCTTCAAAATTACAGATTTATTTACAATTTAAAATGAAACAATTTCAATAAAAAAAATCTTACTCGTACCTTATGAACGGTATAGCAGAAAATTTTGACGGTTTTAAAACCCTGACTTTTCAAACCACGGTATACCTTGAACGCGGTTATAGTCTCATGCCTAATCTCAATTCAAACTCATGCGCTGCATTCAAATCTGCGTTTGATTGAGAGAGAGATTCCATTTACACTTTTTCTGTTTGTTACAAACAATTAAATAACACAAATAATGTAATGGAAATACAGTTTATAGTTCAGATATAAACACTGATGTTTATGTTCAAGATTAAAATCACTCTTTGATGGAACTTGATGCTGGTACAAGATGTTAGATTTCTATATATTAGCATTATCAGCAACAGTAGCAAAGATCATTTTTCGTATAGAATATTTGTTTTCCAGCTGGTTCTTTCATTCATTCATTAATTTTCCTGTCGGCTTAGTCCCTTTATTAATCTGGGGTCGCCACAGCGGAATGAACCGCCAACTTATCCAGCAAGTTTTTACTCAGCGGATGCCCTTTCAGCCGCAACCCATCTCTGGGAAACACACATTCACACACACACTCATACAATACGGACAATTTTAGCCTACCCAATTCACCTATACCGCATGTCTTTGGACTGTGGGGGAAACCGGAGCACCCGGAGGTGTGCTGATCCGAAAAATGGTACGATCCATGACTCAAAAACCGTAGTTTGATCCGAACCATTACACCACTAAATACTAATCTTAAAATGATTTTAAAAAAATGTAAAACTGTAAAAAAAAATGTAAAACTTTCTCCAGAAGAAAAAAAAATTTAATCGGAAATACTATGAAAGATTCCTTGCTCTCTTAATTATTATTTGGGAATTATTTTACAGAAAACAAAATTCACGGGAGGGCTAATCCTTTTGACTTTAATAATCCCAGAAAAACAAAACATCACAATGTCAGATTTCTCCAATATCATGCAGCCTGCAATCTCATTTCAAAAACTGCTTGTTTGAGATCACCTCCGAGACCCAAGAGCTCCGGCACCATATGGAAAGGTAGACAAAAATGCAGAATTAGCATTTCCCACAATGCGATGCCTTTGTAAGGAACACACAGCGTCAAAAAAGCAGCATAATTCAATCTCGCATTATGGTAAATACCCATAAAACATATGGTTGCTTAATAGAGTCCGGGAGACAATTACGATCTTGAAGCGGCTGAGGGTGAATGACACGGCGCAGCTACGACAGCACATTTAATTCAATATAACCAACTAAGGTGTGGTAGATGTGACAGCACATGATGAAGTGACACAAAACAGAGAAGCCCAGGAGGGGGGTTGGTATTGATTGTACCACCCTCCAGTCTGAGATCAGCACAAGCTAGCTGGAGACGTCAGTAAAAATAGAGTGTTTGCAAGCCCAGCGGCTAGCAGTTTACGGCATGTGCCCCCTGGGACGCGAGCGGACACAAATGAGCCTCAAATGAGTCTCCGTTGGTCACGCCACATATTCCGGCTCACCTCCATCCCCCATGCCTTCACATAACAACACATCAAGAGCTGATTGAAATTCAAATAGGTGCAGCGCACGACGGGATAGACGTAGCGAGGCATCACGGAGGTTCTCAGGGGCCCAATACAGCGTAGCTCCATAACCACTTAACTACCAGTCAATTTTCCACTGAGATTCTGCAGTGATGTTTTGGCGATGTGCGATTTCATGGGTGATCAATGCTCTGTATAACATTTCTGCTGAAGAAAGACAAAAGCGCAAGTACATGACATTGGGGTTTTTTTGCCATTCACCAGAAACGAATAACCTTAATGTTCACATTTACTTGTTCATTAGTGGAAAGAACCCGCTGGATGAAAATAGACGGCGAAGCCTGAAATTATATTAGGAAAGGTTTACCATGGGTAATTCAGTTAGGAGGGTTCAATAACAACAACCTGAATGAGTTCCAGAGCTTGTCGAGCACCCAAAAATCAATTTGTGCACAACAAACTAAGTATTAGAACCAAGGTTTACATTAGGTAAATCTTATTTCAAAGATCATCGCTCTGAACATGCTTAACTTATCTTGACTTTAGGTTATTTTAAATATTGAAAGAACAATCAGAAAATAATACCTGATATTGAAAAGAAAGATAAATGTCAGACAACATGATAGGTACGCTGAAAAAAAAAAGATTCAAAGATGATTCTATGGATTTACTTTTTTTTTTTTTTTTTTTAGTTAAGGGGTTGTAAACAGTTTATTTGGGCTGAATTTAAACAAACAAACCAAGTTGAACATTACTAAATTTAATTTGTTTAAATTTGACAAATTGTTTGCAACAATTTAGCAAACATATTTTTTTTAGTTGTGTAATAAAGCAGTATTCCTTTTGCACAATGGTTTGCAAAGAGGGATGCAATGATTATAGATTTTGGTCGTACGATTATAGTCTGAGGAATAATCACGGTTATCACGATTATTATGCGTTAAGTATTTTCAAAACACTACTAGTTTAGTAAATAACATTAGAACCACTTATATTTTAAAGTGTTGTTTATTACTGCTCAGTAACCAAATACAGCACATAATGATGAAAACAAACAAGAGTCAATTTCTCTTTGGACTTAAAAATAAGTGGAAAAAAGATTTTGGCATTTAAACAAAAGTAACAATTTTACATTAAAAATAAATGACAGAACAATTAATAAATAAATAAATAAAATATTAACAATGAAATAGTATTTGTCTAATGTAAATCCAATGCTGTGTTCACACCAGATGTGGCACACACAAACAAATAGACAAGTACACATTTTGAGCTTACTTGCTTCATTTGTGCATCAAATTTGCTTAATTCGCACATCACATTTGCATCATGGGCGGGGTTTCTGTCTGCACGGTGACTAGGCATGGGTCGTTATACGATTCTGACGGTATGATAACCTTGGATAAAAATATCACGGCATTGTGCTCACTACTCTAAAATATCTTATTTTTAAATGTGTAGGTAAAAAACTTTTTTCCCCTTTGAAACAATATATTTTATTATTTAAAAGATTTATAATAGTTTGGAACAGTAAACATGTCAGGCTGAATAATTCAAAAGATTAATTGACTTCTACTGTTTTCATTTGTTTCAAAAACACGGATTTCTTTACTATTTAAAATGACATCTTTGGATATTTTTCTGCTAGAGATATTGTTGTTCTAAAAAAACAAAAAATGTAAATAAAATAAAAATTACACATACCTTAGGAAAGGTATTACACAAAATTTTGGCGGTTTTAAAACCTTGACTTTTTCAAACTGCGGTATACTTTGAAAACGGTTATGGTCCCATGCCTACCGGTAACTCTAGCTTCTTTGCTAAATGGCTATCATAGATTTTATAGAGAGAAAAGCTGTTTATGTGCATTAGGAAGACTAAAAAACGTAGACTTGTTTGGCGCCGTGTCTGAGTCCACTAGATCCTTTCTGAGGTGCATCAACACCACTTGAAACTATACCTGGATGACGGAGGCTTTCATCTGTGCTTCTGACTGAGCCGAGTCCAGTTTGATGAACTGTTGTCCGGTGTTAGCAAGAGGATTTCCCCTCAGGACACCAACAACAAGCACTATGTCATAATCACGGCCCTACAAGAGATAGATCTTGATTGGTTATCACGACGCAAATGTCTGCTAAAGTTCAGATTATCTAACCTGATCGATTCGCGCAGTAAACCTCAAACGCACAAAACGCTCATCTCGCGAAGCTTCACACCGATTGCGTCATTCGGCCCAATCGAGTCATTAGCGCCATCTTATTCACGTGATATGTGATACACTTGCGTATTAGCCTCGGTGCACAAGCTTGGAACGCAAGCGCACACTTGGCATAACTTTGTTTAGTTGCAGCAGTTTTGTTCTGTGCAGAAACGCAGTGTTGAAAAGCATTTACGAATAATTAACCATGACAAATTTAAGTGCTGTTAATAGTGAAATCTGTTAATCATTACATCACTATTTGCAAAAAATTCAATGATACCTAAAATCAAGTTAACATATGTGTTTCTATTCTAAACGTTTAAACAGAATATTTAGCTCTGTCAAGGAACAAAACAAGGGTAAACATTTTTAGAAGCAGTGTTCAAGCAGCACATTATTTGTCCCAAACTGAAAATTGTTCAGTAAATACATCTGGTTAAAAAAAAACTAACCTGTACTATAATTTTTATAACTGCCATATTAGGCAAACACTATATATATATGGAGAGTTCTTTTATAACAAGCCACCTTTTACATGTCAAGTCAATTGAACAAATTTTACATATTGCTAGACTAGCATAGAGGTAAAGTGTGTCCACTCTGCAGAAATATTGTGTCTTTTTACATTTACAGAAATGACATGTTGTTGTTGACCCTCCACAACAGCTTCGAAACGAAATAAATCACTATTATTTCGCCATTTCAGCTGAATATTTTCAGATTTTTAAACCTTTTCAAGCGCTAGAACACCATAGTGCTAACCCAGGAGGCTGGACACTGTTTACTGGCTTGCAGATAGATGTGAGGCCCAGACTTCCTAATGGCTTCCTGTATTTCACCGAATAGTTTCCTCTCAGGAAATTTTATCAATACAAGCTGCTTCAGCGCTGACCCAAAACCACAATGCACAAGTCGCAGACTTTAATTAAAAGCAATTGAATGTGTCTAAACAAGAGCAATGAAACCCGCACAGAAAGAAAGTTTTTAAAAACAAGAATTAAACTTGGATGGGTTTATTGAACAGAAGCAGGATTAAGTGTGGAAAAACTAATCTCATCTCACCTGAGAGTGAAAAAGACAAATCTTTTTCATATCGCCATACTGCACTTTAATCAAAATAAAAGTGTTGAAAAGTACAAGAAGAAATTACTTGAAGAGAGCTCGCATCATAAAGCCAAATGGAACTTTTGACCTACTGGAGAATATTACAAAGTCTTTAAATAAATGGGGCATAGAAGAATATGTCTGGAGCCCGTGGGCTCAATGCAGGCTGGCACAAGTGAGCCGTCCAACCCTCATTAGAAATTAATTACCACTGTAGTCAGCGTGGGGCCGCCGTACAGTCACTATGTATCTAAGGCTTTACCCAGGGGGAGCAATTGAACCCCTGACCCCCCCTTCTTTTCGGCAAGCAATGCGCGACACCACCCTGATCATGAATTACTGGCCCAGCCATGCTGGGAATGCAGCAGCAGTAAGACTCTGACCGGTGTGGGTGGGTCAGCCTGGTCCCCTGCTCAGGGAAAAGGAGAATCGTGTCATCTCACTGCCTCTACACGTACAGAAAGAACTCCATTTTCCCCCCAAAAAAGATGTAAAGGGTAATGACTGTGACATCATCTGACTGCAACTGCTAATTATCCAATCATCAAGTTATTGTGTACATGATTCCGGCTAATTCAGATGAAGTGGGGCGGTTGTGTAAGAGACTAGAGGTGAGAAACGGAAGATTAAAGTAGCGCTTTGTATAATTACCAAACATAAAAAAAAGATCCTACAATAGTGGCTTTCCATAATTGCTTTTTGATGAACATAATGAGCCTGATACCACCTCTGAAAGTCGCAGGCAAGTTCTATCTCTTCCAAAATTGTTCAATTACCCGATATCAAACATTATTATAGGGTGAGAGACAACAGAAATGGGGAACATTATTTGTGTACTTTGGATGAAAGAATCCCATAAGGGTTTGCAAAGAAACGCCTTCTTTAATCTAGTCAAATACTAAATGCTGATCATCTGCCAGGTAATTTGCTTCTTTTTGTGTACATAAGTGAAAAGGGTCACATTTGCATAGCGGCGATTACTTATTCTGAGGCCTGCCTGCAATCTACTCCAGGAATTGTGCAGAGCGGATTTAAATGGTCAAATGTTCTAAACTGCTCAGAGTAATTTACTCCTACTAACAACTGAACGAAGACAACTGTGAGCATCTATAGGCACAGGTTCAACATACACCTAAGCTTTCTAAAATTGCGTTGGGACAATAACCTTGTTAAAGGTAGGGCTGGGCAATTTTTCAGTTTTTTTCGATTAATTCGAATTTACGTTTTGACGACGATTTAAATTTTATATTAAATCGAGAATCACGATTTTTAAAAAAATATTTTTATATACACATTTAATACATCATAATGGCTCCAATGCACTTAGGTTCACTCTCTTTATGAAGCAGGAAGCACACCAGAAGCGTCTCTCGGCGACGCGCTCCTCAACACCACGCAGCGCCATGGATTTTAGAATTCTAAACAGGTTTCTTTACACACACTGGCGCCGCCCAGCCATGATTCAGGACGCAGGTCATATTTCCGCTGCGCCACAGAGCGCCATTTGATTTGTTTCATGTTAAATATCATGCGAATGTGCGCGTTTAGTGTATGATAGTTTAAACTGTCATGTGCTTCTGGTGTGCGACCTGTTTGACTGCCTGTTAAAGCGTGAAGTCATGTAGGATTTTACTTGTTGCACGTCTGTATGGATTTTCAAGACATATTCCCTCATCAAGTCGATAAACTCCATCTCAACATGTATGAAGGACGCAAGAACCTGGCATGTGAAAAACCTCGCCGATCTTTTGGTTCGAACACGAGCAGAGGTGAGGGACTGTAGCAGTGAAAATGAAAGTATATATATATATTATTTTATATTAGACACACATCTGGTACTTGTATTTGCTCCTTCTATACGTCCACAACTTCACACATTGGGTTAAAATAGGCTTTACAGTTTCCATGTTCAGTCCTTTTCTTCCACTGTATCTTTTTAAGAAAAAGGCAGCAGCATTACAACCTGTCATTCAATCAGAAGACAAAGTCAAAGCCGAGCTGACAGCCAATCTTTCCTAGGCTCATCAAAACTTGCAAAAAATACCTCTGTATTCCTGCAACTGCAATATTTACACAAATATTTCTTCTTCAAATCTTCAGCAACATTATTTAACTCCTGAATTTGTTTTACATTTATTTACACCTTGACCGATTTTTGTATGACATGGCCATTAAAAATACAATGTTCCTTAACCAGATGGTTTTTCAAGTTACTTATAAAGAGAGTGTTACTTCAGTCATGTTGTTGTAATTTTTTGAGAAGACTAGTAATAAAATAAAAACACTATAAAAAAATAAAAAATTCGAAATCGAAATCGTGAATCGGTCAAACTTTATAAAAAACCTAGATTTAATTTTTTTGCCAAATCGCCCAGCCCTAGTTCAAGGTATACCGTGGTTTGGAAAAGTCAAGGTTTTAAAACTGTCAAAATTTTCTGTTATACCGTTCCTAAGGTATGAGTAAGATTTTTTTATTTACATTATTTACCAATAGAAAAGATCTTCAAAGATATCGTTTTATATTGGGAAAAAATATGTGTTTTTGAAACAAATAAAGACAGCAGAAGTCAATAATTCTTTAGAATTATTTAGCCTGAAATGTTTACTGCTGCAAAATATTTAAATTATATAAATATTTCCCAAATTAGAATATATTGTGTTCAAAGCGGAAAAAGGTTTGGTTTTTTTACCCAGACATTTAAAAAGAATCTATTTTAGAGCAGTAATCTCAATACCGTGATATTTATATCCAAGGTTATCTTACCGTCATAAACGTCTACCAGCCCATTGCTTCTCTCTAGTTCATTCTTTTGATGTGACCTGGCAAGAATGGTCTCCAAAAGAACGCAAGTCCGTTTTCAGCGTTCGTGGAACTGAGAAACATCCATACTATTCCACATGTAGTCGGTCAAATGTGCATGTTCATCAAGTCTTTTTCCATAAAACAGCTCATTAGTCATATACAGTAACAGCTGGCCTCCCATTAATGATGCCCCCCTCCCACTCAAACACACCCTCTGGGATCATGTGACACGTGTCCTAGGGTCCAGTGCTGGAATGTCAGGCCTACTCTGCAGGTGCTTTTCAGGCTTTATCTTTCTCTCCTGGCTTTTTTCTCTAGTTGCATTTATCCATCGCAGGGTCAGAGGTCAAATCTTGAGGTCAGGGACCCAGAGCAGCTGGATTCCATCATTCCCGCCGCTCCTAACCAACGGGAGGAAATTCTTTTGTATCTCGCCTTGCATGAGCTGCAGCTGCAAAACCATCTACAAGTTAGAAATGCAACTAACCAGAAACCCCTGCAAACGGACTTACCCAATAGCAATGCTGAGGAACGACAGATATGTAGATTCATCTGGCAGCAACATGTTAAAGTATCAAAAGAAATGTAATGGAAAAATAGCACATTCTTGCTCTTTGACATTTATTATCTCTATCAAAGCTTCAGGACGCATCACATAAAAAGCAGATTTCGAAATCACAAAAGCAGCTCTATCTATCTCAGACCTTTTCAGCTAGTATTCACAGAGTATAAAGAAACCTAGGCCAACATTAGCAAAGAGATTATGCACTTATTACTGTTATGAAATGCACAATTAATGCACATTATAACAAAGATATTCAAATAAACATCTTCAGAAATCTTATGTAAAAACCTTGACGTGCTCTGCTTTCATCTGTGAAATAAAATAAAAAAAATATATATTTTTTTTTAAATAAAATTGTAATCAGTAAATATCTTGGTGTTTTTTTTTATAAAATTTGAAACATTTAAGATTGCTTTATTAGTTCTTTTTAATTTGATTTATTACATCAATAGGGGTTTTCAAATGATTACAAAAAACACAAATAAAGAAGCGTAATATTATCAAAAAAGTCAACCCAGATTCATTTTTAATATGTACTTCTATATACATTTCTGGAGCGTGCCAAATACGTCCCAGGAGCTACGTTTTTTTGCAGGTTTTGTTTTCAAAAATCAACCAGAGGCCGCTGTGTACACTTTTAGAGATTGCATATTTCTGCTCTTCTCCCATAAATGTACCAGAGGTCGATGTTGATTGACTGACTGACCAATCGACTGACCCGCCCTCCTCCTTCCCTAAACCCTACAAACAATGTTTTTAAAAGCTAAATATTTACTTGTTTATTTTACTTTTTGGCATTTGAGTCTGGAACCGTTCGTCACCGGACTTGAAATCTGTAGTCGATGTCAACTCTGAGCCACGTCACAAGTCAGCTGAAGTACGTGGTGAACCACTGGAGAAACTGTTAACAGCAGAAAAGCCATCCATTTCTAGGTAAGCGGCACCCTTTAGTGTTTGTTTTAAAGGTGAAATGCAGCCAAACGTACATCTGGCTACATAATTCACGATCTCCAGAAATCTATACAGTGGCACGTTTTCAGAATGAGCCTATGTTGCAACAAGTAGTATACAAATTTCAGTCAATACTGAATAAACAAACAACAATTTGTCAGAAATATTATCTAAAATCTTTAGCGGATATCAACTCCTGCTCTAAACATTTCAATAGCTTTTCTTAAGCCGAATGATACTTTTGTGTAAGAAACAAATGAAGACTGAAGACAATATTCACAAAAAAGCTTTGTTCTTTTTTTTCAGAGCTTTTTTTTCAAAAGTTGACTATTATTCAAGTTTTCCCATTTGTGTGTCTTGTAGAATTATTCAGCAAGTTATGATTAAAATTAATACAGTAAGAATCTTACTACTTACTTAAACTTATTAATTACAGCAAAAAGGATTTGAAATTATGATTAAAATAAATCACAAAAAGAAGAATAACATTATCAAAAAATTACTGTACAAATTTCAGTCAATACTGAATAAACAAACATTAATTTGTGCAAAAAACGTCTACAATTTTTAGCGATTATCGACTCCTGCTCTATATATTTCATCAGGTTTACTGAAGCTAAATGATAAGTTTTTGTAAGAAACCAACAAAAAGTCAATATTCACCAAAATGCTTTTTTTACATTTTATTTTAAAGCTCGTCAGCATCTCATAAGAAATAAAATATTATTCAAGCTGTCCATTCAAACTTACTAAATATACCAAATGGGCTTTCAAATGATGATTAAAAAACACAAAGCATAATATTATCAAAAAGTAGTGTACAAATTTCAGTCAATACTGAATAAATAAACATAAATTAGTCAAAAAATGGTCTAAAATGTTTAGCAGATATCTACTCCTGCTGTTAAACTTCAACAGTTTTTCTGAAGCCAATTTTTTATGAGAAACAAATTAAGGCTAGTGTTGGAGGTAATGCATTACAAGTGACACAAGTTACTTAATAATGTTACTTTTCTAAGTAACAAGTAATGTAACGCAATACTCTTCAAAATGAAGTAACAATATTAAGTTACTTTTTTAAATATGTAAGGCGAGTTTAGTTTACTTAATTTGCTTAAAAAAAATTAATCGCATCATTAAAATTAACATAGTCAGGTTGAATCCCACACTCAATAAGAGACTGCAGGAACAGACAGAAATTAAGATGGCAAGGCCTTACATTTCTGTGATAGTAAATTCTCATTATTTTGAACACATAGAAGAAAAAGAAAAGGTGATTATCTGAATGGACAGTGGTTTTACTTTTTAATAAGACAAAAAGTACAAAAGTAGCAAATGCATTGCTTTAATTAATACTTTCATTAATCTGTATAAACGG
Organism: Danio rerio; assembly: GCF_049306965.1. Taxonomy (NCBI): domain Eukaryota; kingdom Metazoa; phylum Chordata; class Actinopteri; order Cypriniformes; family Danionidae; genus Danio; species Danio rerio. Next base: position 68,724,079 of record NC_133182.1, on the reverse strand, counting down.
CATGGGTTCAGGAAGTTATTCGAAGATAACCTTATCCAACACACTTTTTTAATGTGCGTATGTGTGTTTTTTTTTTAGTTAATTGAGTAATATACAGTTGTATATAAATATATATAAATATAATATAAAGTTAATTGAGGTTATACAGTGTGTTGATAATTTGAGAGCTCCTCTATTAACATAAAAGAAGAAAAAATCTGCAAGTTCTGAAAGAGACTCAGTCAGAGTCTCAGCAAAGTAAAAAAAAAGTAACTCAAAAGTAACATAACGCATTACTTACCATATTAAGTAACTAAGTACTGCAACTAGTTATTTTATTGGAGAGTAACTCAACATTGCATTGCATTACTTTCAGAAGTAACTTTCCTCAAAACTGATTAAGACTGAAGCCAGTATTCTCTTAAAAAAAAAAAAAAAAAGATTTGTTTTTCCCCTTTTCTTTTGAAGCTCGAAAGCTTAACATAAGAAACAAAGTTGGGTATTATTCAAGTTTTGCATTTGTGTGTCTTGTTGAAGCAAAGGAGCTGTATGGATTTAAATTTAGAGCTAAAAATATTCAGATGAAGTGAACCTTTAATGGTTAGTGACACCTAGAAAATGGGTTACCAATTTACATTTAAGAGAAAAATGAGCAAACACTGCACACTTTAAGTTCCAACGTTCCATTTTCCACACTTCCTTGGTTAAAGCTAAGGAAGCGGTGTTTACTTTTCAAGCAGGCGGGTATGACGAGCCCTTTCTGGATCTTTTGCGATAAACCAGATGCCAACCGCAGGATGACGCGTCGAGAAGATCTTAAGCACATCTTGAGCTGCCAAGAGCAAAAAGCTGAGTTCAGGTGATTTGGCACTGATGCTGAGCTCATTCACAACCCCGTCTTCAGTGATCCTTCCACAGGCTACAGCTCTCCGACACACTGAGGCTTTTTTACCAGAGCTGTGAGCGAAGAGCCCCTGCAGTGCCCATCATCAGCGTTCAAGGAATGTGCAACTACAACAGGGGTGCTTCAATCACCTTCGATGATTTCACAGCTTTAGTCTGCCGGGATGCTTGGCAGAGATATCAGTTCATGCTGTCATTACTCACATACAGAATTCGCAGCCGACAACAGGCAATTCCAGCATTATGGATGTGACGTTTGCAGGAAAATCTTTACAAAAAAACTATGCATGTTAACATTATATTGAAACATCGGTTTATATTATGGGATCAGAAAAATATAAATCTGTAAACCTTTTTTTATATTTGAAATGAGGAAAATAAACATGCATTATGGAAGTAACCAAAAAAGAGGTTAAAGACCACGGCGTCTAGCGCCTGTTTCTAGAGCACCTTTTGAGGTCAGAGGAGTGAGATTTACCTGCAAAGCACTTTGCTAGCTGGCCTCTGTTACACTCATTCCCTAAACCTCTCTCATCCCGGACGAGCCCCCACATGTAACCCACCAGTCCTACTGCACCCAACCCGGTCTGAGCTGGAATCGAACCAGCAATTCATTTCATGGGAATCGATTGCTCAAACAAGGATGACCATGTCCTCTAGCGTCTGTCGCGAGAACACTTTCAGGTCAGAGGAGTGACATTTACCTGCATAGCACTTCGCTAGCTGGCTTCCATTACACTCACCCCCTAAACCTCACTTCTATCCTGGTCGAGCCCCATGTGTAACCCACCGGTTCTACTGCACCCAACCCTGTCTGAGCTGGGATTGAACCGGCAATTCATTGCATGGGAGGTTGTTACTCTAATGAGGAGGACTTTGTACTCTAGCATCTGCCGCTAGAGCACTTTTTGAGGTCAGAGGAATGAATTTTACCTGGATAGCACTTCACTAGCTGACCCTCCATTATATAAAGTACTTTAAAATAAAAACTTACACAAAAAAAAAAAAAAAAACGTAGAAAGGGTTTCACTATTATGGTAAAAACTTTTTCATGGAAATTTGCTTGGAACTGAAAGAATGGAAGTACAGCACAAATTTGACTGTCAGCATATTCAGCAGCAGGTGTGGAGACTGTTACCTTACAGGTTTTCTAATTAAGTGAAATGCTGCATAACATAACAGGCCATAAAAAAAGCAGAACTCATTTGGTGACAGCCCAACTAGCAGCAGGAGAAAGATGGAGAGAGAACAATGCCATAATTAATATGGTAGTGCATGCGCGCAGCTATGTCTGTCTGTAGATTGCTGGAAAGAAGATTGAAAGCTAAACATTGGAACGATTTGGGTCAGCAATAAATGGGTTTCAGCTGGACTGAGCAGCCGGCAGAGCCAGCTTTGCACATGGAAAAATTATATCTGCTCTATTTCTGGTCTTTGGAATCAGTTTGCAAGTACAGAACTGGAAGTTTGGATGTTGGAACTTGGGAAGTAGCAAAGAAATCACACTAATTCAATACAGACTTAATATTTAATTTAGAATTTTTTTAAAAGTTTAAAGAAAAATAAGGTGTTTGTTTATTCAAAGGTTGGTAGCAGTTGATGCATTTACATTACATTTACATGTAGTCATTTAGCAGACGCTTTTGTCCAAAGTGACCTAAAATTGAGGAGGTATTCACCACTTCAACAAGAAAAGGCAATACACAAAAGAAGTGCTAGTTATCAAAAAAAAAAAAAAAACTTGTTTGTGCTTTTAGTGCTAATGAATTTAGTGCTAGAGTAAAAGTGCTTTTTTATTGTATTAAATTTAACCCTTTTTAAATTTAACCCACCCATTAAACTGTGGCTGAAAATATTTGACACCATTGTAAAGCCAGTCCTGCTGTATGGCTGTGAACTCTGGGGACCCACATTTAAACTAAACTATGAATCTTGGGAAAAAAAGTCCAGTTGAAATCTTTCATCTTGAGTTTTGCAAAAACATCCTCGGAGTTCACAGAAGCACACCGAGCCTTGGTTGCAGAGCAGAACTAGGCAGGTTCCCTCTGCTCTCAGAAATCCAGAAGAGAGCAGGGAAGTTCTGGCTCCATCTGTCTGACTCCAGCCCAGAGAGCTACCATCAGCAGGCCCTCAAATATAGAAATGCACATCCGGCCAGCGACCCCATGCACTATCTGGTGGAAAAACACCAACTAAATTCACAGACCCAGTCCCAACATATTAAGACTTAAGAAATAGAAAAGATTACCCAGGAGAAATATAAACTCAATTGGCAAACTAAAGTACAAATTAAAATGTTAGCATGCATTCACCAGATTAAACCTGGCCCCGTATCTGACTAACATTTAGAGCCCCGGTCAGAGAAAGCTGATGAGCCGGCACCGTCTGAGTGGACACAGTCTGAGTGTGGAGACGGGCTGACACAATCGTAGCTGCAGGAGCCCAGAGCTCAGACTGTGTCCACACTGCTCTGCTGGAGTTGTGGAGGATGAGTTGCATTTCCTCACTCACTGCAGCAAATATCAGAGCATCAGAGATACTTACTACATGCACGTATCTCTAATTCTACCACAATTCCAGCAAGCCACAAAATGAAAAGTGTCTCCACCTAGCAGCACAGTACGTGTCCTCATGCCACCATATGAGAGAAAAAGGATGAACTGTCTTATCCCTTTTTAAAGCTCTCTGTCATCATTTATCATTTATTATTAAGGGTGTCACGATCCTCCAAATCTTCAATTCGATTACATTTTCGATTCTAAAGTCACGATTAGATTCGATTTTCGATTATGAATAATTAATTAATTAATGACCAATTATTTGTAGCCTACCGTTTAAACTACCTGACCTGTATGGTCTTTGTTTTACCCATTAACAAATCATACAGTAAATGAATAAAGGCAAGATACACACATAATTACCATCTGTCAATCACTTTTTCTGCGGGACTCGTGAACAGGCAGTGATCTGTGTCGTTATAATGGCGTCGGTAAAAAAGACGCACAACCAACAGGAACCAGCCAACAGTATCTGAGGTGTTCACTAAAATGACTAAGTACAAGTGAGTGAAAGATTGAAGCAGTCCTCTGACTGCCTGGACCTGCTGTCTCGAGCACATGGCTGTGTGTGCGTCTGTGTCTGTGTGGTCACGTGATGTGCATTTTCAGAGGTAGAGAGGAAGGAGGGCTGCTCAGAAATGCTACACGCCACTGTGGATGTCAAATCGTTGTCGTTCTAAAATGCCATTTAAAAACAAAGACAGTGTAAACAGGGCCTGAGTGTGTACTTTTCGCGAGCGGATTTGCAACGGGGGCGGGCGGAGGATCGCGATGCCGGTGTTGTCTATTGGACGAACCGTACGTACGTAATACGTACATAGCAGAGCTTGCAAAACTGTGTTTTTTGTTTTTTTTTTGTCGACAACACGAACGTTGTCAACATAACTCACTGGAAATCCAAAATGCTTACACACCGGCGACTTCATTGAAAGAGGAGAGGGTTTAAGTTCTGTCGACGGGTCTCCTGCTTCTGCAGTTTAACAAGCACTTCAACAAGCCTGTTTTTTTTTCCCGCTTGGCAAGCCAAGCCTACGTGACATGGTGGCGTGGCAGCATCGACGATTCTATTTTTTGATTCGATAATTGAAATTGAGCATAAATTTCGATCGATTTCGATTTGACACCCCGATTTATTATTATATATTTGTATTAATCCTTTTTATAAATTAACTTGTTTATTGTGACAACGTATAATATAAAGACATATATTATATATACATACAATAACTTGCCTAATTACCCTAACCTGCCTAGTTAATTAACCTAGTTTAGCCTTTAAATGTCACTTTAGCCTTTATAGAAGTGTCTTGAAAAATATCTAATCAAATTTACTAAAATCATGGCAAAGATTTAAAAAAGTGTTATAAGAAATAAGTTAGAAAAACTAGTGTGTATAGAAATGTTTAGAAATCTGCTCTCTGTTAAACAGAAATCGGGGAAAAATAAAAAGGGGTGTTATAATTCAGGGGTGCTAATAATTCTGACTTCAACTATTACTTTTAGTTATTTACATATTTATAGAGCATCTGATGTTAGCCTAACTGTGGATTTGTAAGGGCAAACACAAATTGCACCCAAAGGAAGACACTACAAATGGCTTATCAGAAGCTCTAGCTCTTTTTTTTTTTCACTTCACCAAGTACGAGCATTCATATCACACATGCATCATAATCTCCTCCAGCTGCTGAGGCTGGCAAGAGACACGGCAGCAAGAATTCACCCGCAAACACAGATCCACTGGGAACTGCAACCACTCAGATCCCAAATGAGGGTGTTGACCAGCAAACATTCCGTAGGCATGAGCATTTTGTCGGAATTCCTTCAACAACAACAAAAAAAGTTGCACACTACCTCGTGTGTATTTGTGTAGACCGCTCATTTTCTAAAATGCTAAACTAAAATAGTGCACTCAGTAACATAATGATACGCTACTGATGGTAATGGAGCAGAATTGACCAGGGTTGACTTGGATCGTCAGAAACCTTGCCAATAAATCGCACACAGCGGAAGCTTACCATTCCAACAAATGGACTCCAATTTTCACAAGTAGGGCTAACCATTCATACCTCAATTTAGAGACCACCAAAATATGCTGGCGCATAGTCTGTCCTAACGTTAACGCTTCCTGAATCAAATTAAAAACTAGTTCAGAATGTTTTATATAAATATGTTTTATATATTTATTTATCTTTTTTTTATTATTACTTGAAGAACACCAAGTACATCACATGTGAAATGCATATAATAATCTGCTGGTTTTGAACATACAGAACCTAAATGGAATAAAGGTATGTAAACAACCAAAACATTACTCCTATCCCAACCCAAATTGACCCCACAAACAAAAAAAATAAGAAAACAAAATATTCTAAGTAATGAAAAAAGGAAGGGGGGTTCCATCTACAAAGAAGGTAAGGTCTCGACAAAAGAAATTACAGGGTTCCACATTTTATAAAATAAACTGTATCCCTAATGGAATTTTTTTTCCAAAAGCATTTTTAAGACACATAGACTATGGAATACACAAGATGTTTCACTCATATAGTTTTGAATGAGGAAAAGTGTAACAGTCAATATGGCGAATGAAGCCTCACTTACCAGTACAGAAGACAATCAATAATTGCTAGCCTGAGGCTTTTACAACAGTTTTGGTCAAAAAACGCACTGGAATCTCAGCGAATACTTGAAATATATCTACGTAAAGCTCAAAATCTGTACTTTTTAATATGAACCAATGAAACTTGATCTGGTTTTGTAAACTGTATGAATCGAACGCGAGGTTCAAACTTGTAAAAAAACAATGACTTTCATTTCTGAAGGAGATTCACCATCAAGACCAAATTGTGGTCGGCGCCAATAGCCTAGTGGTTAAGTGCGTCGATATATGCACTATGGTGCTCATAGTGACCAGAGTTCGATGCCCGGCTCAAGGTCCTTTGCCATCCCTTCCCCTCTCTCTGCTCCTAAAACTTTCCTGTCCGTAACCTCCACTGTCATATCCCAATTAAAGGTGAAAACCCCTAAAACGTGTACATTCTAAGACCAAATTGTGCATTACTTCTGAAGACCAGCGCGATCTGATGAAGCATTATTCAGAGAATGATAATTTGTAACACGTCCATAAATGAGGTTGACGTCATAATCTTGTGCATTTTGAGGGCACGTGCGCATAAGCTCAGGCAACCTAAAAAAAAATGAAGATTTTGTTTGATTCCAATGTTTAGAAACGAAACTTATGAGATGTAGAGTTTAATTTTATTTGTGATTCCAAATATGTAATGTAATTATAGGCCCGGCAAACAGTTTTGGAGAATTTAATGTTTCCCTATTCAGACAGAATGCCCGAGCATATTGCACGAGAAGCATTTCAAAATGGCCACCAAGTGAAATGACTTGCCTTAAAGGGACTTTAGTATACACTATTATTTTTTTATTACTAATAATTGCTAGAGCATGCAATGTATAGTATGTAAAACAAATACTATGGAAGTCAAGGGTTACAGGTTTCCGTCACTCTTCAAAATATCATCTTTTGTGTTCTGTTCATTAGAATAAAAAAACTCTAACTGATTTAAGTCAGAGATCAGTAATGTCATGTTAATATTTTGCCTTGAATTAAGGATTCCTGAATCAAAAAGCCTCTTTCACACATACAGACATTTCCGGAAAATTACCGTCAATTTTAAACATTTAGCTGCGTTTAGCGCTTCTGCCTTAGGATGTCTCTTTGACAAAAGCAGCTACAAGAATGCTAAAGCTTTAGATGAAAGTGAAACCATAAACAAAAGCCTGACCCCTATTATGTTTACAAATAAAAGCGCAGCCATTTTGGGGTCATTTCTGGCTAATGATGTCAGAATTTACAGTTATATTGGAAAGATATATGAATGGTCTTTTCCGGAAAATTTCCAGAATGTCCTTGTCTGTGTGAACAGCGCTTTTTTCAACTCGTGCTGGAAATTTTCCAGATATTTACCAGTATCACTGTGTGAAAGGGACTAAAGACTAGTTAAAAAGGAATATTTGAACATTGAAATAAGGAATATTGAACATATGATACACCATTGCTTACTACATTTAGTCCAAACAGAACATTTCTTTGAATAAGAATCAAAACAGCTTGTAACACTGAACACTTCATACTGTAGCCTGCTAAATTGTTGCCATATGATCTCACTACGTGGCACGTTTAAATCCACAAGTCCCATTCAGTCACCAGAAACAAAATACGCCTGTTATACACTCCAATTTTGTGCAATTTCACTGACTGGTCTAAGGATGAGTCAAAGAAAAGATCAAGAAACAAGTCATGATATTTCTCTCCGAATGGAAGGTCACATCAAGTGCATCGCATATAGGATAAAGTATCCTTTGCAGTGTGCTCTGGTTCAATCTTCATTTTTCACAAATACAGAAGGTCATCTGTTCCATCAATGCAAAGCAATTTCGCATAAATAATATAACACTACACAGTACGCAGTTAAATCCAACACACAGCCATAGCGCAAGGTCAATTCTCTGAAATATGTTGACAAATATCAGGTCAAATTATTAACTCGCCGCTAAATTCGCCGCTGGTGCAATAAATAAACAACTCCATCAATCCTCATCCATTTACATATTGCTATCAAGCCTTCATTTGCACATTAGGCAATTATGCAAGAGCCCATTGTCCATCTAAATTAATAAAGAACATCGATGGCTGGACGGATCTCTCATCTGGAGCTTATTGTGACACCCTGTTACCAGCGAGATTCAATTGCTGACAAAACTAGTTCATTTGTTAGTGATATCGATCATCTTTGTTCGCGGACATCTGAAAACATGCAGCTGCAACAGTAATGATGATTTAGGATAATGATCGTTAATGTGCAACAATGGACAGCTATATGGAGAATAGGCTTGTTTTGCGGAAAGAATATTACCAGAAAAAGCATCCATTTATTTATTTATTGAAATTCAGCATCTCTCAATATAAAATGGTGGCATTAGACATGTGTCATGTTATTGAAAACACTCAACAACAAAACAAATGTTGCTTGTTTAAATTACTTATTTAAAATGAGCTGAAACAACACAATTTTTAACACTTCATTGGGAAAACATAATTATGTTATGGTTAATCCACTTAAATGTGTAAAAAACTAATAAAGTTAACTTCAACTTCATGTTGTCCCACAACCAATCGATTGTGTGGAACCCAGCATTTTTACAGTATATATAGTTCTTACCTTTTTATTCTAATCAAAGGGTATTAAATAATCGCAGTACTAAATGTATCCTTAACAAATTAAGTTTGCTGTTCTTATGGAGGTTTTTTAGGGAGAACTAAATTGTTTTATGTTCAATCCACTTAATTGTAAAAACTACTAGGTTAACTTAATTCCTTCATGTTCAAAACAATGGTGTGGAACCCAATTGTTTTTACAGTCTATACAACTTACCATATTTTAGAAAATAAATATATTTAGCAAATCAAAATAAACTTGCATTTCAATAATGTCGTTTTCCTTAAACAACAGTGAGCCACTTGTACGTTTTTTCAATTATTCATATTGTACATAACCTGAAAATGCTTAGTGTTTACCAGTTTTCAATGGTAAAATCTTGATGCTTTTCCTTTTAGCTTTTTTAGATTGTGTGTTCCAGTCAAAATGTGACAAGCAGTAATTTTTTAGGCTTTTTAGGTTTTTGGATGAAACCAAAAGATTTATTTATTTTTAATCATCTATTAAAGCCATGTATCTGCCAAAACTCTTTAACAACGATATAATAACTATTGCATTTTACCAACTTAATGATAGACATATGCTGATATCAATCATTTAATGTGTTGTGTTAATAAACATGCACAATATTTTTTTTCTTGGCCACTTCAAAACACTGTGAATAATTCCTTAGTATTTAAACTTTTAGAGTGTCTTAAGCACATTCAGATTGTTGCATTGGAAGTGGTTGTTACTCACAGCACCAAATACTAGAAAATTTAATAAGCTGTTTTTAAATATAAACATTTTCACGCAAATCTCTAAGGCAACTTGGTGCACACACAGCTTTTTTGAGTTTGACACAACTTTTAACCCAAGTACTGTAGCTGGCTTGATTTTTGAGTCAACTCAAAAAAAAAAAAGCTGCGCAGCAACTTGCCTCAATATTTTTGTTTTTTTAGTGTACGACATGTAGAAGATTTGGATTAAAAATGCACTCTATTCATAAGCATATTATTTGTTAAAACTGTACTGTCAGGCTTCATTTGTAAACATGGCTAAAACTGCTTGAATATTGCACATACCTAATAGTTTAAACATTTAACTAAACTCACAATAAAAATTTTAATAAGCTTAGGTGATGCTTAATTGCAGGTTAACAACAAATAATGTATTTGTAATAAAATGCCATATTTCTATTTATGAAATGGAGCTTTGTATTTTTTGAAAAATACGTTTATTTGTAAAAAAAATATATATGGCAATTTCTCACTGCTGACTTTAATGCATTAACCAATGTTTACTGATTAGGCATGGGCCAATATAAGTTTCTGAAGTTATGATAACCTTGGATAAAAAATGTCAGTTTCGCGGTATTGTGTTTACTTTACAGTATACCTTGAAAACGGTTATCGTCCCATACCTATTACTGATGAGACTTTATTTTAAAATGCTACCTGTTATACTGTATAATCTTTTTGCAATTTGATTAGTCTGAAACATGTTTACTCTGAACATGAATGTACAATAAAACAATATTTGTTGTTAGTGTACCTGTTAAAGTACCTTTTTTCAGCTTAGGTGAATATTGTGATATTATGATAAAATGTTCAATAATTAACTGCAACATGACAATATTTGCTACACTGTAAAAAGATAATGTGATTAACAGCTTCTGTATTTTGTGATTCTCAAGTGTTTTTGTTTATTTACACTTGCAAATTGCATTATGGGACGTTGATCTCTGCTCTGTCAACTTTTAATGTTAAAAATTCAACTCTGCAGTTTAAATGACTTTTACTGCCATTTTAGTAGTTTAAAGTAATGAATTTAAAGTATTATAAAAAGAAATAATTAACAGAAAGTGTACTGGCAGCTTATTAAAAGGTTTTTTTGTAGCATAATATACAACACCAATCCAGACAATGTATCACTTTAAACAATAGAAATGTAAATAAATGTCACTTTAAAAAAAAAAAAAAAAACTTTTCAATGTTCAAATTTGTTGGTAGAAATATCTAGGTCACATGCAATTTAAAAGCATAAATAAGTGGGTAAAATAAAAATGTGAATAACAAAATACGTAAAACTCCTACTTTACGGATATATTTTTAACAGTGTATGTGTCATAAGCGTACTTCATGATTACTTGTTGTATTTATTAAAGATTTCGAATAATCCAGTCACAAAAACGACAGTTTTATTTGGAATACCAAATATTTTGAAATAACAAGGCATTCAGCCCACATTACAGGAGAAAAACACTTCTATGTTAGAACAACACTGTCCTTTTGTTCAAGTCTTGCCTAGGCCACTGCGAAGGAAGCAGATTCTTTATAGCGCTGAGTGGTTGCAGACAAGGTTGTGAGGGTGTTTATACAGTTTAGCATGCTGTTTACATTGTCCGCGGGGAAGCTATCAGCACACTGTTCTCTCCCAGTAGGATTATGCAGATAAGATGGGATGTAAATAGGATGCAATGACATCTTTAAAAAAAAGTCACCTCAACACTTCTCGATTCCTTTCAAGAGTTCTTAAACCTTTTTCAGAGTCAGATTTAAGCACATTCCAGCAGTATTTTTAAAGGTTCCAGCACTTTAAAATTGTGGCAAATTACACGTTTACATAGATATGCATTAGGGCGGCAAGATATTGGAAAAATCAGATATTGCAATTTTTTTCTGTGATAAATATTGCAATTTGAATACAGTTTCACAAGTTAGATTGAATAACACTATTTGATGGTTTTCTGGGGAGTCTAACAGTACTCGGGTATATAAATTGAATAATCACAATGAAAAAAAAAAGCTTGTTTGTTATACTTTGCTTTGTCTTGTTTCTACTTCAAATATCTAATTCTTAGATTAAGAAAAAAAATAGTGTTCAACTTCACAAAAAATAGAAAATAATTAAGAGGTTTTCCTTAAAACAAGCAAAATTATCTGTCAGTGGGGTTAGCAAAATAATCTTGTTTTTGTTTTGAAATGTAGATATTTGAACAAGAAAAAAGAACTTTGCATAAGCCATATAAATTCAGTAATTAAACACAATTCTGTAGCTCCTGGTCAACTATAATTCAGGCTCAAAATCTTGCGATGTGACTATTGCGGATGAGCACATTGAGATATCAATGCCTAAAACGATATATTGTGCAGCCCAAATATGCACACATCAACACATTATATTAGATGATATGTGTCATAGTACTATAAGGAAAGATTTCCATGTTTGCCCAAAGCCCAACACTGAAATTCTGTCATCTTTCATCTTAAATGTGCCGTGTTTTTATATTGATTTTAATTTTATGAATCGTTCACGCATGAAATGATAATCTCCATGCAATCACTGCTTAATCAAAGGTGATGTAAATGATCATTAGCAGAGTCAGCACATATGTAGACTTTTTAATTTCATGCAAAAGACAAAAATATATATATATTATTGCATTTAAATAGTAAATTATGTCCTATTTAGCCACATAAATAATTGTGAAAGCAACACAATTACATTTTCAAGCACTTTATCCAAAATCATAGCACTTTCCAAACGTTAAAACGCTACATTAAAATGCAAACACTTTAAAACAAACCCAGCACAGTAAAAAAATGCTGATTTATTCTAGTCAAATTTAAGACTTTTTAAGACACTTTTAGGACCATTATGAAAGAAATTATAGACTTATAAAGGGCTTAAAAATTAAGGATTTGTTTTTCTAATGGGTTAGCTAGTTTTGGCATTAATGGAAGTTCATGTAGAGGGATGTGTTGCTTTAGTTTTCTTTCTCTGATTGGAGAACAGAATTTGCAGTAAAAAGGTCTAGCAGCTGTTGTGAATGGTATCTCTTTGCAATAAAAAAACTTAAATATATATTAAAAAAAGGTTTTGAGTTGGATTATTGGTAATTGGGTATCGGCTGGATAGGGAAGCTTTACCTGGACATAGGAAAATTAAGACCTGTTTAAAATGATTTAGGTCCTACAACTCAATATTTCAGTGAACTTAAGACTTTAAGGCCTGAAACTTTGTTTTTGAAATTTAAGACTTTTCAAGACCTTGCAGATCCCCTGGTTCCACACAATGCCTACATGTTGTTTCAACACAATTACTAACTTGCGCGTTTTTTTACAAATTTAAGTGGATTGAACATAAAACAATTATGTTGTCCCAAACAAAACTCAAGAATTGTGTTCTTTCAACTTGTATTAAATAAGTAGCTTGAACAAGAACAACGAACAAGTTGTATCACTGTTATCTGCGAGATGTAGGAGACCTAACCTTTTCGAAACTGCTTATGGTTTACATTTGTGAGCTTCGGAACCTCAAAAAAAATGTGTTTTAAATAAACACATATTTTCAGAGTGGGGACCCCACAATTAGTAACATGAAACTCACTCTCCGCATGTAGGTCCAATTCTCTGGAATCAATCAAAACTCCCAAAGGAACTCCCTGTTCCCCCCCCTTAATCTCCTGGTTTTATTACTTTCCAGACAGAGTCTGCCCATTCCACCCAGCCCCCCATTCCTCTCTTTTGTACTGATCTCCAGCAAAGCCTGTGATTTTTTACCACAGCACATTGCTTTTCATGCAGCAGAGCAGCTTTCATCAGCCTCCGCACGCAAGACAGCCCAGCCGCAAACTCCACCACGGCCTGCTCTCACCCTACGTGATCTTAATAAACAAGCACACCTATCCATACTGTAGTGAAAACATGTTGGACGGAGAGTTAAATGATGCATCGTGCACATTTAGCAAGAGCTTTATAATAATCACTATGAATGAATAGTAATAAAGAACAAACAAAAGATTGATTGATTGCAATTTATACTCTCAAAAATGGCATATTTACACAGCTTTGTTAAGGCTGCTCTTTTTGCAGCTCAATATTCTGTGCCAGAATGTAATGAAATGACACATGAACAGCCCTAAAATAAAAAATGGTAGCTCTGACCCAGCTCAGTTCCTGAATCAAAGGCAAGTCTAATGCAGTGTAACTAAAATGTAACAATCACAATCGTTCTCATGTCGGAGTATGTTTTTATTATTCATAAATGTGCTTAAATTCATCATTTCTTTTATTAAATTGAAAACACTTTGTGCAGGCTTTAAAAGTCTGTATAAATATACAATTTGAGGGCATTCTGCATTACCTTTAGACACTTTTTATCTCAGGTGTGTTTTCTTTTAGGTTTCAAGCTGATGAAAGTAATTTAATTTCACTTTTCAATGCAGAACTGCATCAAGACCAATAAAAAGTGTACATATTCTTCCCAAATGCCCTTTTTAATTTTTTTTTTCAAGCATGCATTGAAAAACAAATTCAACTTCTAGCATATCTGCACTGTACAACAATGTTTAAAATCCTAATATAAACTTCTTATGTGTAGTATGATGCAAAAGAAACACTCTTTAAGCCCAATAGAAATTAGGTTATTAGCCTAAAATGAACAATCATTTACGCTGTTTTCCATCAAGCCAGTTTGGTGACTCATTTGTTAATAATAATGAGATTTTCTATTCAGGTGGACATGTTAAGGTGTTAATGCAGATCATACATTTTCCATAAATTAGATTTTCAGAGCAAATATGAAGACCACGGCTGGATTAGACGTAATGTTTTGATTAATGGGGCTGTCAGCAGTACGTGTTCAATGAACTGGATAAATACCATTGATTTTCAAAGTTAGTTGAGATTAAAATGTTAGTCACACACACTCGTTCCTGCACATATTTACACATATTTCACACTCTTGGGAACAACAGGGAGCGGGCTGCGCCGCAGAAAGTTTGAATGCTCTTCAATCCCATTCTTACCTTTTTCAGCATGTGAAACTGTGATCGTGAGGCAGAAAAGAGAGAGGAGCAGCCGGGCTCCCCGCTCCGCCATCACTTTAAACACGAATAAAAGAAGTGTGAAAAGCCACGGAATCAATCCTTATTTAAAATCCCTCTGATCGTGCGCACGGAGCAGTTCAACAGTGTGAACACATCCGGAACGAGTTACTTCCGAAAGTTGCCGAAGGAAACATGAAGCTCGTTGAGCAGAGACACACGACCAGTCGCAGAAATGCGCTTTGAAACTTCAACAGGCGACCGAGAAAAATCAAAGTCAATCCATATTTCCGAGATTAGACCAACGCCGAGCTGGAGTGTAGCGAAATGCGAGGCGTCAGCGCAGACATAATGTGTAAAGGTGAAGAGAGAGAGAGAGAGTCAGTCCGGACGGTTGGAGATATTTTTCACTGATCTCACTGAGAGAGAAAGAGAGCAGTAGGAATTCAGATCGGAACCTGGGAAAGCCGGAAGTGGATTTCAAAGAGATCGGGATTCACCTTACTTGGCAACCACAAAAGCCTGAAATGGCGTTAAAAATGTTTTTTTCTAGACAACAATTTGAAGTCTTTTTTTTTTTTTTAGATAGATTTATAATTATATTATTGTTAAAAGTGATTTGTTACCACTATCATACCCTCTTATATATAGGGTACGGTAGTGGTTATAAAAATCACTTATATTGTAAACTTTACATTTATGGGGCTAAAATCAAGAAAATCGTTCATTCATTCGTTCTCTTTTTGGCTTAATCCCTTTATTAATCTGGGGTCGCCACAGCGGAATGAACCGCCAACTTATCCAGCATATGTTTTACGCAGTAGATGCCTTTCCAGCCGTAACCCATCCCTCGGGAGACACTCATACACTCTCATTATCACACATATACAATATGAACAATTTAGCTTACCCAATTCACCCATACCACATCTTTGAACTTGTGGGGGAAACCGGAGCACCTGGAGGAATCCCGGGCAAACGCGGGGAGAACACACAAATTTCACGCAGAAATGCCAACTGACCCAGCCGGGGCTCAAACCAGCAACCTTCTTGCTGTGAGGTGACAGCGCTACCCACTGCCCTGCCTAAAATCAAGAAATAATTTTTATTATTGGTTTTAAATTAAACTGCATGGGTCACCCCAAAGTGCAAATTTGCTACTATTTTACTCACCACATAACATACAAGCAGGGGTGAATTTAACCAATAAGCGAGGTAAGTGGCCGCTTAGGGTCCCAGAAAATCTGGGGGACCCCAATAAATATCTAGAAGTATAAATGATCTATAAACAATATATAACATCGTTTTCTATCATATTTTGTATAGTGAGAGTCAAGCTAATAAAATTTGAACACAAATATTATTTAATATGCGATAAAATGTAATATTATTTATTATAATAATGTATCGTTATGTAATGATAATATTATAAAACAAAATATCCACCACCCCAAGTCATGGAGCAGTCCAGCAGTCAAATTTACAAAATTATTTTTAGTTGTAAATTCATTTTAAGGAAACAAATAATTTAAAATGTAGAGAATGCATTAAGATAAAACCTAGAAAAGGGTTAAGTGATATATTTAAAAATAAACAAAATAAATAAAAGTTAAATATAAGTACAAGGGGAGCACCTCAGGACTTGGGCCCCATGGCTGAATTTGCTGAGGGCTCTTAAATCTCTAAATCCACCCCTACATACAAGATCACATATACAATGCAAACAGGAATATTTTTCACGAGTGATTACTAATGTTGGTTAGGTTACTTTTTAAAAGTAGTCTAATTACCAATTACTTCATTAAAATTGTTTTTCAATTACTTTTTCCAATTACAATTACTATTTACCTCCTTGACTCAATACTAAAAGTTAACGTAATTCACAATGCATATAGACAATTAAAATAAACTCTTAAAATTCTTTAAGTTTGTGTTAAACAGGACATTTAAAAAATTTTTATTAACACTTTAAACAAAATATGTACCAAAATAAATGTAGCAAGGTGGCTAAGTGGTTAGCATTGCCGCCTCACAGCAAGAAGGTTGCTTGTTCGAGTTCAGACTGGACCAGGAGGCCTTTCTGTGTGGAGTATGCATGCTCTTCCCATGTCTGCGTAGAACACCTATGGGTGCTCAAATTTCCCTCAGTCCAAAGACATGCGCTAGGTAAATTGGATGAACTAAACTAGCCATATATAGTGCGTGAGTGTTTCCCAGTTCTTATGCTTATACTCTCAGTGCTGTGTTGCAACTAAAATGTCATCTGCTGGTAAAATATATACCTGAGTAGTTGGCAGTTCATTTCAACTGTATGTGGTGTCTTCTGATAAAGCATGGACTAAGCTAAAGGCAAATAAAAATGATGATGTTTCTGATTAATCACATTATATTTCATGCACTATATACAGACAGTTTTTACTGTGCAATGTTCTGACACATTTAATGATCTTTAGTTAAAAAATGTAATTATTCCAACTAAAAATACAATTGCTCTGATTCTCCGAATTGATTTATATGGAACAATTAGATATTTTGTCGTTAAAATACTTAATTTTTTCAGCAGAAAAGTAATCTAATTACAGTAACTATAGTTCTTTGTAACTGATCACACACAACACTCGGGATGGGAGTGAGTTTCCTCATTTAAATGTGCACAGAACACGACTTCTGAAATTGCATTGAATGAACATTTGGTATATCTGCTAGTTTTGACCAAAGTAGTTATTTTCTTCTGCGCCTTTAACTAAACTACAGTCAGAATAGGCATCATTATAGTTTGGAAGGCTGCATCAGAGCACGCCTCTGAAGTGTTGCCATGTCCTCTTTTTATAAACAACACCAGTCTTTTAAGCAATCATGGTCTCAAACGCTGGTTGCAATATTTAGATTTGTGTTTTGGTTATTTCTTACAAAGATTTGCATTGAATTAATGTCTGCTTGTTCTTATGTTTTTATAGTAAGATTTGGCAACATTAATGATTTAAGATGTAGCTTGTTAGGCGTTAGAGAGTGATTTCTGATGATCTGCATTTAAATATATCACCAACAAGTGAAATGTATGTCAATGAAGTATCACTAACTGCAATTTCTATAAGTTTAATAATTTGTTTAAAGCAGTTTTAAATCATATAAACCAGGGGTGCTCAATCCTGTTCCTGGAGATCTACCTTCCTGCAGATTTCAGTTGCTACCCATATCAAACACACCTGAACCAATTAATTAGGACCTGAACACCACGTGATAATTACAGGCAGGTGTGTTTGATATGGGTTGCAACTGAAATCTGTAGGAAGGTAGATCTCCAAGAACAGAATTGAGCACCCCTGATATAAACAATATTGCCAGGGAGTTCCCTGTTCAATTGTGCTCTTTTTAAAAATGCATAGAAAAAAAATCGCTTGAGAAAACCGATTGCTACAAACCATTTTAGTTAAAAACTAATCTATATAAGTAGTGAACTTACTCCATTTAAGTTAAAGTGATGAGATATTTTATTAACTCATTACCTTCAACACTAAGTTTAAAACTCTTTTCAAATGAGTAGAATTAACTTCGTCAATTTTGAGTGTTGACCACACTCATTTCATTTGATAAAGTTGACTGTTGAGTTTTACAGTGTTGTTTTGATGTCCTTTAGAAGGGAGTCATATTGTGCAATCCACTCTCCACTCACACTTCTGTCATATGTTGTGATATAATTTATTACAGGCATCCAAATATAATTTTACAACCTTATTATATTTTTATTTTAAACTGCTTCCAACACTAAAAAATACTATTAAATATTATGTTTTTGGCAATGTTCTTTTGTTGTTACATATAAAGCGGAACAGCTGACAAAATGTTGAAACGTGACCAAAATCTGCTAATTCATCTCCCACTGAAAAATGCAGCAGTCAGATCCACTCTAAAATATTCATTTAGAAGAGCTCCATCTAATGGCAGGTTTACTCATTCCTCATAACGTGCTTTGCTACAGTGAGGGCAACAGATGGTAAAGCCATGGTACCGAATGAATCATTTGCCATGCCATTTACATGTATTTCAGTGCTTAGTGTCTAAAAAAACATTACTTCATCCTCCTTTTTCAGTAGTGTAGAATTCCTCTCAGACTGATTTTAAAAACGAATTCAGTGATCAGTGAAACGTTGTGGAGTGTGAAGAGGATATTAGAGGCAATTCTCACATTATCCATGCACTGTTCACCTCAGTAGTATTACATCCTTTTTCATTTGCACAGGCAATTATTATTCATTCTTTACCTCTAGTGTATAACATTATAAGCTGTGTTGAAATGTACAGGATGTACGCATGAGGTGTTGGGTGTTATTTTATGCTAATAGCGATATGGGATCTCTCACAGCTCGCAGCTGAACACGCTACTCTTGATTAGCTTGAACCTTTGGGATCAGCTAACCCACAAAATAGAGCCAGATCCCTTGGTTACTTGTTTAGATTTCAACAAGGGTCTCTGTTTGTTACTGTTTGCACAGTGGTGAAATTATGAAAGTTGGAATGATGGACGGAACTGAACTGCGTGAATGATTCAACTGTATGTATTTTTTCTTCACTTGGTGGCTAGAGGATTAAAGCACTTGGCGG